>NW_013668436.1:92683-103335 GCF_000517525.1 Limulus polyphemus | reverse complement strand
AAACAAGAAGAACAAAAGAATAAACAAAGAGAGAGACTACAGCAGTGGTTGGAGGAGAAGGAAAATGAACAAGAAGAGAGACTACAGCAGTGGTTGGGTGAGAAAGAAAATAAACAAGAAGAAAGTCTCCAACAGTTGAGAGAAACCCAGCATACACAAATGGAAAAGATTACTAAATTTCAAAGTGAATTAAATACATTAAAGGACGATTTGCTGTCTTTTACAAATGGAGGATATATTAACCATGGACCTATTCAGCCCCAGAAAACAGGAAGCCCATTCCAGACCCCGCCGGTAAACCCTAATGCAGGCATCTTCAGTCCTATCAGAAGTCACATTCCAGACATGAGTGTCAGCAATAGGGGTGATCTAGTACGGAGGAAGCCACAGAAATTCGATGGGAAGGAACCATGGGAAGCATATAGAGCACAGTTTGAGCTCCTGGTAGAAATGAATCGATGGACAGAGGAGCACAAAGCAGTGTAACTGGCAACGAGCCTGAAGGGACAACGACTGGAAATACTTGGACAGTTGTCAGCAGATGACAGGCACAACTATAGAGCACTGGTAGCTGTTATAGAACTCGAGTATGGAACTCAAAATTAGTCCGAAGTCTACAGGGCTAGGTTTAGAAGGAGAGTCCGTGCTAAAGGGGAGAGCCTGCAAGAGCTGGCACAGGATTTGTAAAGTATGGCACACAAGGCCTACCGAACTGCGCCACCCGATGTCCTCAAGCTGTTGCTGAGGGATCAGTTTATAGACGCCTTGGACAGTCCACAACTGAAGGTACAAGTGAAGCAAGCAAACCCTACTACTATGCAGGATGCAATGGCCAGAGCTGTTGAATTCGAATCCTACGTTAAGCCCAGCAGAGGTACCAAGGTTGGTACAGTCATCGGGATTCAAGGCCAGAAAAGGGCAGCTTTCAGAGAAGTTTGAGGGACCTTGCTGGCACTGTAACAAACCTGGGCACAAGAGAGCTCAATGCTGGCAACTTCAAAACAGGGAAGATGCCACGGCAGGAAAGGCTGCTACCCAGAAAGGTTGTTGGAACTGTGGAGAGCAAGGACAGATGAAGAGCCAGTGTAAGAAGAATACTACCAACATATCAGCCTCGGGGAAACCAATAGTGGTTCGTGTTGGGGACACCTACCAACTCCCATCGTGAAAGTCCCAACAGCTAAGTGTAACATGCCAAGCACACACAGTGGCTATGTGACAGGGAAGCTAGATGGCCAAAAGTGCAACTTTGTAATAGATTCTGCATCTTAGCAAACCCTTGTGAGTATCAAGGAGCTAGATCACAAAGGAGTAACAGAAGCCATACAGCACGACAACTAGTGGGCCATGCCCGGACCTTGAAGTTGTGACATGTGACAAGTGGGTGGTACTGTTATTGATGTGTAACTTCACTGGTAACAGCACGACAACTAGTGGGCCACGCCCGGACCTTGAAGTTATGACATGTGACAAGTGGGTGGTACTGTTATTGATGTGTAACTTCACTGGTAACAGCACGACAACTAGTGGGCCACGCCCGGACCTTGAAGTTATGACATGTGACAAGTGGGTGGTACTGTTATTGATGTGTAACTTCTGATGTTACAGTAGTAGAGTAAATCAGTACAAATGAATTATGTAGAATAATTTGTTGTGGTTTGTGAGACCCTCCTCTGTACCCTGTTATATATTCTCTATCTAACACTGCTTAAGTTTACTCGTATTTAAAATATAGTTGGTAGATAATATAACTTCAAAGTAAAGATGGTGAGTGGATAGCCATTTCTGTGTACGTGTGCTGATGATGATTCACTCTGTTTTGAAGCATCGTCAGATATCAATTGATCAAGCAAATTATCTATTTAACATCCGTATTTTAATAAGCTTGTTTCTATTTATGCAGGTCAGTTTATTAATTTGTTATGACATAGTCTGAAGAATCGCAAATGTTTGATTTCGTAAGCAAGGTTAATGAAAACTTACACACTAAGTAACAAAGAACTTTATTTATGCCTCGTTATGGAGAAACGGAATTAGAATATCATGTCTGAGATGAAGTGCAGAACGTTAATAAGAGGAGGGGGAATGATTTCTGTATAGTTACCGCCCTCTCGTGTGAAATGTAAACCGACCTGATCCTTCATATGTTGAAGTTATTAAACGAAGAGAGCTTATACATCACATGTCATTTTACATTAGTTGAGTTAAAGTTGATGCGTCGTTTTAATAAATCAAAGATTTTGCTAACAATATTACCAACTATATACTTTAGTGGGTAATGGAACTCGTTCATAAGTTGTATTGATTCATTACGTCACTTCACCTCCTGTTACGGTTGGTCGTACAGTTGTAGGAAAATATTAAAACTTTCAAGCACGTGATCGTCGCTGGTTAATAAAAGGATGTAGAAACGAAACGGTTGATGGCACGAGGACTGGGCGTGTGTTAGTCTACGTGTTACCACGTGTTTCGTATATCATTTGTCCTCTATCAACTAGATAAATAGTTTTAACGATACTGTTTTGTAATTATTGCTACAGTAAGACGCATAAAGCGCATAACAAAACCAGACTATTAACTCATCTGCACTAGAAAACTGCTTTATTAGGAGGTAACACATTAGTATCAATAGTTCGTAGCCACGTGTATATCTGGCGATGGCACTATGCATGAAATTTCGATGGGTCGATGCTTTCCGAAACTAAGTTGGTGCTATTGAAAACTGTCTCTACTGGTTCTATGTTAATATAAGTTCGTGGTGAATAATTTTTGGTGGTACACGTGAACTTATTTTATTGCTGTTTCAGTATTTGTTCTCAATACATGGCTGGTACACGACTCTATGCTACATTACTGATATGTCATGCTATGGGTTTGGGCTATGACGGTCGACCTCGAAGACATGAAAATTGGCGGGAGAAAGCTTTCGAAGCTGGTCGAGAATGTTGTAATCCCCTTCGTCATCACAAGAGTATGTTTTATTTTTTAGAAATATTACTTGCTTTAAACAACCAGAAAGCCTACGTGCGTTCCACCTCCCTCATTATACATGGATTAGTTGATTCAGCTTAAATAAAATAATACGGTTGTATTGAGCAAATAAGATAACACAAGTTGAGTTAACATGGTTGTATTGAGGAATGTTAGATACACAAGTTATTATATAATTAGAATTGTTATCTTAAGAATCGTAAGATACACAAGTTATTAGATAATTAGAATGATTATGTTGAGAAACGTAAGATATGAGTTAACATGGTTGTATTGAAGAATGTCAAATACATAAGTTATTGGTTAGCATGCTAGGTTCATAAGTTGTATGTATATAGAAGATTCATATAAGTATATTTTTGCATGTCTAGAATACAATATAAAAAGAATTGTACAATGTAGTCTAGAAGCAAGAAAACCAATGATAGAATGAAGCCGTGTTTTCGTTTTGTGTATATAAATTGTAACAGATAGCTAAACTAACAAGTGTGTTGTAACAGAGTTTGGATATTTGTTTTATTGATCACTGCACGTGTTAGGCAGCTGGATATTTGTTGGTTGTCAGTACCAGGAACTAGTGAAATGTGTGTGTTGTAGGTAAACAGAACACACACACATCTTTCCGACTAGCTGACCACTTTATATACATTGGTGGCAGTTGCTGGACATTTGAGAGGGCCGTAACATTGATCAGAAAGGGCATTTTTGTAAGTTTCATGTAGTACCACTTAAGAAAATGAACATAGTGTGGTTGTAATATTATTATTATACACTCTTCTAAATCTTCGAAAACCCTAAGGGACTAACTACACTAAGAATGTAGTGTTAAAAATATAATAGGCCTAATATTGATGTGTTATGACAAGTACAATTAATTATAATCATGCTTCGCCAGCGAGGAAAAGGTATTGTTGTAACAAGTGGTTTGTATAAAGAGTTTCGACCAATACTTTGTTTATTGTGACCCAGCCGGCCTGATGAGCTATGGATTGCATGATTTGTTTGGTTTGTTTTTTGAATTTTCGCGCAAAGCTACACGAGGGCTATCTGCGCTAGCCGTCCCTAATTTAGCAGTGTAAGACTAGAGGGAAGGCAGCTAGTCATCACCACCCACCGCCAACTGTTGGACTACTCTTTTACCAACGAATAGTGGGATTGACTGAAACATTATAACGCCCCCACGGCTGAAAGGGCGATCATGTCTGGTGGAACTTGGATTCGAACCCGCGACCCTCAGATTGCGAGTCGAGCGTCCTAACCATGACAAACATGGTGTAGTTGAAATATTTTCATTATACGCCCTTCTAATTCTTGAAAATCCCTAGCGGATTTAGATAAAATATGTAGTATTCAAGAATATAGTAGGCCTAATACCAATAGCTTATGACAAGTATCATTATTTATAATCCTGATATTATAAAAATAATGGTAGGTATGATTGTTCTTCGTGTGGTTTACGTTGTTTTTAAGTTCGTAGATCTAAGAAAAAGATATGCAAGTGTGTAAAAATATTAGTTGAATAGGTAATGCGACGTCTAGCGACTGTTATGAGATATGTAATAGTGTGTATGATTAATCTACAAACGTTAAAGTTTAAAACAACGAAAAATACATTTTTAACTATTTTTTTAGCCGTACGTACGACTAAATCTGGAGATTTCTGGCTTATTGATTTATAGCATTAAACATTTGCAACCCGATTGTTATATGTGATTGTCTTCAGTAATGTAGGTGTATGTTAGTATAAATTATTTTAGGTTTGATCTAGTTTACTTTACATTAAAAAGTTAAGAATCAACCAGAAGTGTTGACTTGCGGAATTACGGGAGGTCATTGTTTGATTCTCAACATAAGGCGAATTGTTTGTTTGGAGGATATGTTTGCTTGATTTGATGTTATTTCTCCCTTGTGTTATATGAGTTTACGAATCTATGTAAGTATTTGATACCTCTTCCTGCCAGGCCCGGTGGTTAGGGCGCTTGACTTGCAATCTGAAGGTCGTGAGTTCGAATCCCCGTCCCACCAAACATGCTCGCCCTTTCAGCCGTGGAGGTATTATAATGTGATGGTCAATCCAACTATTCGTTGATAAAAAGAGTAGCCTAACAGTTGGCGGTGGGTGATGGTGACTAGCTGCCTTCCTTCTAGTCTTTCACTGCTAAAGTAGGGACGGCGAGCGCATATAGCCCTCGTGTAGCTTTGTGTGAAATTCAAACCAAACCAAATCTTCCTGCCAAAACTTAAGAGTTCCTACCGTTTCGGAGATGTCAGGCGAAACGAATTACACTGCTATGTAATCATAAAAACTAGTTCCCGAACAGTAATATATTGTTTAACTATTAGAATCTACTCTATTCTTCAGAGTTGAAATCAAATTTTACTTCATGTGTGTAGCGATACCTCACGTTATTTATGTTTATATTTGAAAGTCAGGTAGGAAATAATAATAAAAAATCATTAAGAAATTTACATTTATTTTATTTTATATTTCCGAAATAGCATCGACAAAAAATCATCAGTAAATGCTGAGAAAATTGTATGTAGGGATTTCATGATGGTGGCTTACTCTCCAAGTACTTCAATTTAAAACCCTGAAACAGCAAAATAGAACATCGGGAACTTGGCAGGAAAAGGAAGGATCTGCGCTAGCCGTCCATAATTTAGCAGTGAAAGACTAGAGGGAAGGAAGCTAATCATCACCACCCACCGCCAACATTTGAGCTACTCTTTTACCAACAAATAGTGGGATTGACCGTCATATTATAACGCCTCTATGGCTGAAAGAGCGAGCATGTTTGGTGGGACGGGGATTCGAGCCCGCGACCCTCAGATTGCCAGTCGAGCGCCCTAATCACCTGGTGTCCATGCTAGGCCTAGAAAGGAAGGAAAGCAACAGGCAATGCATTGTATGAAAAAAAAATCCTATTGTGATGGAGACCCCCCTAATTATTTCGTTTAATAAATGCGAAACGGAAGCAGTAGAGAACCTGAAACTTGGTATAGGAAATAACTAGTAAATCTGTCAAAAGTTTGACAAAAATTTATCAGTTTTGGGGATAGTTCCCCATTTACTTCACTTTGATATTCTCAAACAGTAATACCAGGTTATCTGAAACTGGAGCCGGAAGTGGAAGGAAATGTTGACAAAATGTCACCAAGAATATCCATGGTGGATGTTAGCCCTTTCAAATAATTTCGAAGTGGCATCAGCGAAAAGTCCAGACTTTCTTAATGACAATTGGAGATGAAGCTGTTATCATGTTATAGCCCTGTTCCCAGTTTAATTTATATATCTCCTAATCAGGAATAGTAGGAAATGTGAAACACTAGTAAGAACTCTGCAGGAAATTCGAACAACGTTTTGGTAACTAGGAGGTGGGGGGTTATCATAACTAACACCCCCAAAAATGTACAAGAAAGCTTATTAGGTGTAGTTGTTTTAAGTCCATGGGTGTCACATAACTTTCATGCATTTCTTTATGTTTCAAAAATATCATTGTTTTAAAGTGTTAGAATATATGTTATGGTGCTGAAGAACAGTTCGTAAATCTCAAGTTTTTAATTTAAAATATAACCTAACAGTGCTTTTACTACATATACGTGACAAAAACAGTATTGTTTTAAACTAGCAGAGACATCTGCTGTCAAATTATTATCTTTATTGCAACATTATTTCTTTAAATACATGATTTCTAGAATAATACAAACGAATTCTAATCGCAGACACCGAACTTGTCTTAGGCCTAACATTACTTAGGCCTTTATTAAGTACGGCTTTTATTCGATAACGAAATAAATTAACTCTGTAAGCTTTAGTTGAGTTAGGGCTAAACTTTACCCATTCAAGCCATTTTTTACAAAAGTTAGCCCTGCACAACAGACTATCTCGCTATCGGGATAGACTACCTATATGTGTTATGCAGAGACCGATCATCTAGCTGTGACTTTCTGTAACATAGTGCTAAGAAAACGGACTGTTGTATAAATGTTTTAGTATTTTTCAAATTATGTATTGTAAGAATATCAGTCTCTTGAATCAACCAAAATCTAATGAATGAATGTATTCCAACCATTAAATTGCTTGGTTCTCAGCAATGACATAATTAGAAACTGCCTTTTATTACGTGAGGTAAAATTTTATTTCACAGATACTGTTTTAATTCTTGTTCCCAATTTGTTGGTTGTGTCACATGTACACATACAATATGGATATCCTGTGTGTTCATTTCACAGATACTGTTTTAATTCTTGTTTCCAATTTGTTGGTTGTGTCACATGTACACATACAATATGGATATCCTGTGTGTTCATTTCACAGATATTGTTTTAATTCTTGTTCCTAATTTGTTGGTTGTGTCACATGTATACATACAATATGGATATCCTGTGTGTTCATTTCACAGATATTGTTTTAATTCTTGTTCCTAATTTGTTGGTTGTGTCACATGTATACTTACAATATGGATATCCTGTGTTCATTTCTCAGATACTGTTTTAATTATTGTTCCTAATTTGTTGGTTGTATCACATGTATACATACAATATGTATATCCTGTATTTATTTATTTTTTTAATTGGCATACAAAATAGTTAAATATTTTCCACAACATAAAATAAAGTTTTGTGGTAGGAAGACCATTTCAAGTTGATACTGAAACATCCTAATACAGATAATAACATGATTTCATATTTTTTTTCCAGAACATGTCCAAGAATTCAGCTGTGGTGAGCTGTACTACGAAACATTCTACCTGGATCCAAAAAGAGAAATACTCTATGTTGGAGCTATGTAAGTATACAAGCCGATTCATCAATATTTGTTCGTGCTTCTTAATCTGTGTACTGATGGTGAGTGAACTAACAGTGGTGAGTAAAATTGTGTACTAGTAGTGATGTGTGAAAATTGTTCTCGTAATACTTAAGAAAACGTTTTAGTAGTGGGTAAAACTATGTGTTAGTAGTGGTGTGTGAAACTGAGTGATAGTAATGGTGTGTGAAACAGTGTGCTATTAGTGGTGTCTAATAATTGTACTAGCAATTCTAAGTGAAACATATTCAGTAATGACTTACATTGTGTATACTAGTAATGGTGGTGAAACTGTGCTGATAGAGGTGGGTGAAGTTGTTTATTAGCAGTATTATGTGAAACTTATATTAATAATGGTGGTGAAACTGTGCTGATAGAAGTGGTGAAGTTGTTTATTAGCAGTATTATGTGAAACTTATATCTTTAATGGCGGTGAAACTGTGCTGATAGAAGTGAGTGAAGTTGTATAGTAACGGTGGTGTAATAATGTTAGAAAATAAGACTTGTTTGGAGAACTCAGTTATGGTACATTTTGAGAATTTACGAAGAGGCCTTTAGTGTAATTCTATGTAAGTTAGTTTGTGTATAAAATGGGATCATTAGCATATACACGTCATATCTCAATGTTTATTCTTTTCATGTGGTAAGTTTTCAGTGAAGTTTACACTGTTTCATGGAGGAAAGTCTGGCATCTTTTATTATTCTTCTTCTTTAGAATTAATTGATCATTCAATACTAAAGTATATCGTTGGGGAATTGACAGCTGCGGTTCGTGGAAATGTGGTCCACCTAAGGAGATTGCCAGAATTCCCAAATCTCGCTTGAGCTAGGCGCTTAAAAGCAGTTTTAGTTTTTGTGGTTTCACGTGGTTATTTTGAAGACATAAATTGCAAGTGAATGGCTGTTTTGAAGTCTACATGAGTTGGCATCATTTACGTTTGGACACTCGTTACTCCACTGTATCTTGTAATAGCTGATCAGCAACCCTTTACGGGCGTATTCGTAATAACAATTCGCGAGTCTCTTACAGATCCTTCTTTATATAAGCTATCTATTCTTGAAACCTTGATAAAAGTAGTAATTCTCAAACGTTACACTAAGCTGTCTTAGTTGCCGTTTCTGTACTTTGGAGGATGGGGTGGGGGGGGGGGGTGGCAGCATGATAAAAAGTTGGAGAAATAGAAATAGAATTAGGTTTGCGGACTTACCGTATGTGCCGTTTGCTCCGGTATTGATGGATGTATGTCCACAAAAATACAGATATAAACTGTATTTGTGATATGGATTTTCGATAAGTTAGTTACAAAACACTTAGGCTTAGCCATGTCCTGCGAAGTGGACATTTCGATTCCTCTATAATGTTATCACTGAAGGAATTCCACTTATACACAAATATTTTCTGAATTTAACAACACTTGTTTTTTGAAATCCATTTCCATGCTCCCAAATCTATGTATGCAACAAATATAAGTTAATTTTTACGAATATGCAAGTAACTACTGTATAGTTGAATTATACATTTGACCTACGAAAAGCAAATGTAATATTTTATTTTATCAAAGTCAGATTTCTGTCAAGGATATACACAAGCTATTTACAGAAGTTATTATACCTTGTTATGTGCGAGATCTCTCAACAAAAAAATCAAAGACATTTCCCCCCGTTTAACTTAAAATTATAGGTTACATTATACTTCCAGGCTAATAATGTGCTGATAAATAAGACACTTTGGTATACTGTTTATCACGGATATTATATTCTACTCCAAAATTCCTTATTTTTCGCATGCTAACTTTCACTTTAAAAAAGCAAATTAGCAAGCTTTGAATTTTACAGAAAGTGAGAAACCTGATAGTCCTAGCGTTTCCCAGCTCTTTTCCTTCTCAGAAGCGAATTGGAAATAAGTATAGGAGATGTAATAGAGTAACTTTACTCTCTGTTCTTCTCATTTTTAATTCATCTCTAAAGAAGGAATTTCACCAATTTACACTGCGTACTCTCTTTCCAGTTTATCCCCCGTTTAACCTTGCGATTCGTCGATTTTTTTTTATCCTATGTGATTATTTCCACGAAAGGGACCCGAAGACCGCCCGAAAGGGTCACCTGTTTTAACCACTCACACCACTATACAGTAGTGTGTTGTCTGTTAGTGAGTCAGTAGACACTAAAATGACGTCACGTAAAGGACGCTTAAAGTTGCAATTTGTACTGTTGTGACGTCAGTAAAAAGTGCGCATGCCATGAATCACGGGAAGAATTATGCGCTCTGTAGGCTACAACACAGCATGACATGAAAAGCAAGAAATATAAATATTAGTTACTCTTAATTTTGGTTTTATTTACTCTTGAAACAGAACACTTTCGGGGACCCTACGGAAGTACATCTAGTCATTATCGTGAATAGAAAGCCATTCGTCATTGTTTGAATTTATTGCAACAATATAAAGAAAAGTTTCGAGTCTTAGAAGTTACACAAGAACTGACATATTCTTACAGGATTATTCATAACAAACGGCATTTACAAAGTTTTACTCTTATATAAAATTTACTTTCCACCGAGTATTAAGAGTTCATACTAAATTGTGACAAATTATTTGTTTATCTTTCGTTTATTTTCGGAAGAAGAGTTTAGTTGTTCATGGCAGATGTACCTGGTTTTGACTGGGAGTGTCCATGGTTGTTTTATCGTACGAGCTGACCGTGGAGTATGGGTTGTCGTTGCAAACTGTAAACCCAAGGCTTCTGGTTTGAGTCCTGTTGCTGCAAAATGTCTCTCCACGTGACCAGGTGGTTAGGGCGCTCGACTCGCACTCCGAGGATCGCGGAATCGAAATCCCGTTTCACCAATAGTTCG
>NW_013668436.1:91407-92209 GCF_000517525.1 Limulus polyphemus | reverse complement strand
CAAACAAACAAACAAACAAACAATCTCTCCACACTTTGTGGCCCTGGGTGTGCTATAAGTTAAATCTCACTATTCCAGCCAGGTGGTTAGGGCGCTTGACTCGTACTCCGAGGATCGCGGAATCGAATTCCCGTTTCACCAATAATGCTCGCCCTTCAGCCGTGGGGGCATTATAAGGTCAATCCCACTATTCGTTGGTTAAAGAGTAGCCCAAGAATTGGCGGCGAATGCTTTTGACTAGATGCATTCCATGTTGTAGATTTGCTCGAATATCTGAAAAAAAAAAATATCCCGGTGTCAGTCCTCACTGTACCCACACTAATTACCTCTACCATTAAAAGCAGGATATGTAAATATAAAGAGGTTAACACCCACAAAATTAACACTCAAATCGTGTTAATAGCGTAAATTAGAATACGGTTATGTAACTTTTAATAAGTATGATGAATATGTAGTGTTGATACATGGATCAAAACCCATTATATATTATATATGTCTTGTTACTTGACTACGCCTGCATGTGTCATCCTTTCCTCAGTAATAATTGTATGCTGCTGGTTTGTTTTGACTGCTGACTCACTGCGCTCCCTTGTTTCTTGTGTTTAAACTCGTCTTCTTTCTTTCTCTGCTGATATGCATTTTGTGTTCGCAGACTATAACAGCATTGTGCGCTATTTTGGCTAAACGAGGTAAAACTTGTATATAAGATTCTGATACATACCAAAATATGATATTCAGGAGCTGTTACACCTTTTATTTGCCGAATCTGGCAATTTTCACGGTTTTAACTTGATAAGAATAA
>NW_013668436.1:87498-90544 GCF_000517525.1 Limulus polyphemus | reverse complement strand
ATTTGCATAGAGATCGCAGTATTTGTATTCGTACGGTAAAACGCATTTAAACAGTATTATTTCACCTGTTTTAACCACTCGCACCACTATACAGTAGTCTGATGTCTGCTAGTCAGTCAGTTGACAGTAAAATGACATCACATGAGGGACTCTTAACATTGCAATTTGTACTGTCGTAACGTCAGTAAAACGTGTGCATGTCATGAAGCACGAGAAGAATTACGCACTCTAAGCTACAACACAGCATGACATATGAATTTCAAAAGCAACAAATAAAAATATTGTTACTCTTAATTTTGGTTTTATTTACTCTTGAAACAGAACTCTTTGGGGGACCCTGCGAAAGTACATCTGACATAGATATATAGACCATACCAACTTTTTTATTTTGTCTCATATAACCATGATATTTCTCCTTTCTCCCTTTTGTAAGGAGTAGGATGTAAAGAGTTATTGAAATGCTTGGATATTTGTGTGTAATGTAAGGTTACTGCAGAGAGTTTCATTTATGTGTAGATGACACATTTATTGGGAAAATTCCTCATTGGATAAAATGTATATATTGTAATTGAACGCTAAATTAAATTTTATTAGGAGCGTTACTGGTAACAATGGTTCTAAATGTACTAGTTAGTTTATTGACTGCATTTGTAAAAATAAATAAAAAGCTAAAAATTCAAAGTTTGTCTTAAAATAGATATGAAAGATTTTCTAAACAGAAGGGAAATTAAGTGGCTCTTAAAAGTAATTTATTCTGAATTCTTTGATGAAACTTAAATACATTTGTTACCATTGCTGAAAATTAGAATATAGCCCACCAGTTACAGAATGAGGCAGATTCTCTCGAGTCTTTCTTGTTGTTTACGTTTCCTCTTTAGGAAAATTAAGTTTTCAAACAGACGTGAAGAAATACGTTTTACTATAATTACATAGAGGGATCCAGATAAAACACCTAGATGTACATCTCTGCCAGAGAACTGTTATGTGTGGCGACAGCTTAGTCGTGTTGATGCCTCCCATCGTTTTAAAGGTTTTTTTTTTTTTAGGTTGATGTTTTGTTGTCCTTTTTGTTCAAAGAGTTGGCGAATGTATTTCTTCTGTTCAGTCAGCAAATATCATCATTTTTCAAGTATACCATATTAGATTGTTATATCGTCAAAGTGTGATTACATAGTACATTAGATTATATTACCGCTGTGCATATCTTGATTTAATTCACGTGTCACTGTTTCACCACTTTACCACAATTATAGGAATGGATTTTCTTTGTTATGTTTACTCTCAAGTATTCTGGAAACTTTTGTCCATCAAAAGCGTATCTGTGGGATAGTGCGATTTGACCTTCCTGCCTCCAAATCGCATGTGTTTATACAGTGTTTCTGTAAATATGAGCAAGGAAATCACAGTAAATCTGAATCCTCATATACACAACTAACCGTGACTGCTTCAAAGAAAAAAAATGTCATGATTACATTAATTTAACGTACGGCTGTAGAGATAAAATAGTTAAGAGTTACATTAATTTAACCCACGGCTGTAGTTAAGAGTTACATTAATTAATTTAATCTACGTCTGTAGTTAAGAGTTACATTAATTAATTTAACGTACGGCTGTGTTAAGTTACATTAGTTAATTTAACGTACGGCTGTAGTTAAGAGTTACATTAATTAATTTAACGTACGGCTGTGTTAAGTTACATTAGTTAATTTAACGTACGGCTGTAGTTAAGAGTTACATTAATTAATTTAACCTATGGCTGTAGTTAAGTTACATTAATTAATTTAATCTACGTCTGTAGTAAAGAGTTACATTAATTAATTTAATGTACGGCAATAGTTAAGAGTTACATTAAATAATTTAATCTACATTTGTAGTTAAGAGTTACATTATTTAATTTAATGTATGTCTGTAGTTAAGAGTTACATTAATTAATTTAATCTACATCTGTACTAAAGAGTTGCATTAATTAATTTTAATGTACGACAGTAGCTAAGAGTTACATTATTTAATTTAATGTACGTCTGTAGTTAAGAGTTACATTAATTAATTTAATCTACATCTGTAGTAAAGAGTTACATTAATTAATTTAACGTACGGCAGTAGTTAAGAGTTACATTAATTAATTTAACGTATGTCTGTAGTTAAGAGTTACATAATTTAACATTACCACTGGACAGACCAAACAGCTGTAACGTTACTTTTGTACGGATTAATTATAATTATGTTATCGGTGTAAAATAGAAAAATAACGTTATTACAACTAACTTTACAATTGAAGGGCTTTATAGCTTAGATTACGTTAATTCCTTTTGCGTTTTTTGCAATACAGGGGAAATAATTTCGCTTGAATTTTAGAAAGTGTTATTCTAAAAATAATTTAGGGATATATATTTTTTAGTAATGTTCTCTTCGATACGTGTAACATGCAATGCTATCAGCAAAATTTACCAATTAAAATAATTATTCAAGACTGCGTTAGAGCACTCTGTCCGCGAAATTTTATATCTAACTTAATTTAACAAACAAGGCATCTCTCAGTAAAATAAAAAAATTACTGAACTGTTTTTCGTGTTCTATATCGTATATATTTCAGAATGGAAAGCGTATCACGACAGCCTAGTAAAAATGATCCGTAAAATACTAATGATATTAAAAACAAACGTTTTTTAAAAAATATCACGGAATGTTTAATTATCTGAAGTTCTCTCTTTCTGTTTAAAGTAACAGTGCGATTCTTTATCAGACCTTGTATGTAATGGTTGATGATAGGATTAAAAATCGCGACATATTCTCATCGCTTGTCCTTTTAACCGCTTCCTAAGTTAGTATTTCATGTTTACTAAACGTTTGGGATTTGTTATAAAATAATTTGCAAGAAATTTTACAATTGGATTATCTCTTGGAGATATATATATATATATATATATACACAGCGTGGTCACAAGTAAATAGACACCATTCTTTTCAAGAAAAAAATGTAAATTTTCAGTCATATTCACATGAATTGATATATTATAATCTAATTAATATCTAGTAGATCTTCCTT
>NW_013668436.1:75727-86498 GCF_000517525.1 Limulus polyphemus | reverse complement strand
ATATCAGTAATGTGCCGTCAGTTACCCAGTTATTGTTGTACACATTGTCTTATCATTATTCTTTCAAATAACCACACGTTACTCTTGCTAAAAATTTACAAGTTATTTTTATAGGTTCAGTTCGCGATTGACTCCATCTCTATCCACGAACTTTCTAAACTAAAAAACAAATTTTTTTTTATGTTTATTGCCAAGTATTTATTCTCTTACTCTAAATCTTATTTCATCTCGTATAATTGTATCAATGAGTGCAAAACGTACCCTATCAGCAATTTATACACTTCTCAAAAGCCCCCCAGTGGCACAGCGGCATGTCTGCGGACTTACAACGCTAGAAACCGGGTTTCAATACCCGTGTTGAGCAGAGCACAGATAGCCCATTGTGTATCTTTGTGTATAACTTCAAAAAAAACTTTTCTAATACTTTAAAGAGTCTTTTACTAATTATTTGTCTTTGAATGGAATAATTATTCATTTTCACATGTTTAAACATTTTCTTTGTTTGCAGGTTTTGTTTTCATTATAAAGACAACAACTTTATATTTATCTTGCTGGGATCTGATCATCTTTTATCTATCAAATTATTCTTCACAATATTTCACCATTACTTATAATTTATTTCCTTTTTTCTCTATTGTATTAAAAATTATTGCTTAACCTTTTTTTCTTCTCTATGCAGTCAGTCTACTTTCTCCTTAAAGGTATTAATTAATATTTTATATGAGTAATTCATGGTTCATATTTTCTTACATATTTCTTAATATTATTAAACTTCTGTCAGTTATTATGGATTATGTTCAACCTTCTGGAATGCTCCAGGTTGTTTTTAATTTGTTACAACGAACGATAATACGAGTCATCAAGGCTTCAATAATAGCTGTTCTTTTTTATACAACTACTAACAAATAGTTGGACTATTATCATATTATTTCTAATGTATTTTCAGTTAATTATCATTCATAAATTACCGGTTGTTCTCCCTCGGTGATATTACACTGACTGATGTTTAAGTAGTGGCAGAAGAATTGTTGGGGTGGCTTAGTTTCCTTCAGTGGCAACAGCTTCTTGTATGCGTCGTTCACTACTACCTGAAGTCAAAGCAATAAATTAAAAATGTTATTTTACATTCAATCTGTATGACAAAAAATTTATGAAACGTTCGAATCATAATGAAATAACTATACACTATCCGACTAAAAAGGTGTATCATTCATAATTAAATAACTATATACTGTCTAATGAAAAATAAAAGTTATCAATCACAATAAAGTAACAATACACTGTCCATTGGCAATAAAATATCAGTTGCGATCAACTAACTATAGAGCGTTTGGAGACGGGTTGAACGAGTAATGAAGAAAAACTTTAATATAAGTTTAACATAACAGCAAATGTACAACGTTTTGACAAGGTTTTATCATCATCAGGTCTATAGTGTTTAATGCCAAAGTTACAACTTAACAACTATTACGCTGTCAAATAGCAACTAACTAGCAAAAATAATACTAACAACTTAGACACTAATTGCCCCGAACAAAATAAAAGTTTTTTCTTTTTAATTTCCTTACCTCACATTCCCTGACTCCATTTGCCAGGCGTTGAGAATAATCATTAGCTACATGCTGTTTCTCGGTTCCACTGAAAAAAAAACACTTTTACGTATATTTCGAAAATTAAACGACAAATCTTTAAAAAAATAATATCATATAAAACTTTTGACAACGTTTTTCTAAGCAGGACAAGTTTAGCATATGCTCAGATATAACACCCAACTTTTTAACTGGCTAGCAATATGAAATGTAATGAAAACAGTGAATACAGATCTAACACCCAACTTTTTAATTGACTAGCAATGTGAAATGTAATGAAAACACTGAATACAAATCTAACGCCCAACTTTTTAATTGACTAGCAATATGAAACGTAATGAAAACACTGAATACAGATCTAACACCCAACTTTTCAACTGACAGCAATGTGAAACGTTATGAAAACACTGAATATAGATCTAACACCCAATTTTTTAACTGTTGGTAACATTTTAGAAAGAGAATCCAACAACTCAAAACATAAAACAAACTAAAATTAAAATGAAATCGGTTTTCAAGTTAACCTACTTTGAGAATGGAACATTGTTTTTAGGTGTAAACAGGGTATGTCTTAGTCTTGTTTTTAATTTGATGCTCATGTTCTATTTTACATTTATTTTATTCAGACTTTAATATTTGGAATTTTTTGCTTAAATATGTCTAAGGTCGTGGATTCGAATTCCCTTCCCACCAAACATGCTCGCACTGTTAGCCGTGGGGGCGTTATAACGTTACGGTCAATCACACTATTCGTTGGTAAAAGAGTAGCCCAAGAGTTGGCGGTGGGTGGTGATGACTAGCCGCCTTCCCTCTAGTCTTACACTGCTAAATTAGGGACGGTTAGTGCAGATAGCTCTCGTGTAGATTTGCGCGAAATTCAAAACAAACCAAACCACTTTCAGAGACAAAACACGTTACTCAAAAAATAAATGCAATAGTCCCACACAAGCTGTTTCAAAAACATTATACTAGTTCTGATTGATATGCTCATAACATTTTTGCCTGTGTTTCGTCATAAGATTCTTGTCTTTATTTTGAGGTATTTTGCTTTCATTTCTTTGGCTGTGAGTATAACGCTTTCTATAGAACTCTACTGGATTATAAGTCGAAACTTCCCAAATGTTTTAAAGAGAAAATACATTTTGTTTCTGAGAAAACACCTTACAGATTTAGAGCGTCTACGTTATCTGAGACCTGTGAATGATGTATTGATCAGTTCACGTATTGCTCTGGAAGGAGCGTATTGCCTGTGAATGTTTCAAATTGAGAAATACTTACGTCACTGCGTCGTGATGTTGAGCCACGCCTTGAGCTTCCCCTGTGTTAAAAACACACGACATACTTATTGTGTTGAACACGTGCAACTAAACAAAAATCAAGAGTCGAACACGTAACTAAGTGTAAAAAGTAGAAGAACTGAAAAACTAGACAGAACAGTTATTTCACCGGTAAATATATGGATCAGTCATTCTTTAAGAGATGGACTTTTTTGTAAGCGTTGAAGTTACTGTGCGATTATGTTCAAAATGTATTACAATTTAAAGATATTGATATAAACATATTTTAACAGCAGCCTTCAACACAAAAAAATCCTTGACTTGAATGAATGTAACCGAAAATATTTGGTACCAACAAAAAAAAATTAAACTCGATAAAACAATTATAAAATGAAGGATGAATACACGATTCATTTCCACTGTAACACATAATATGATAGATATTGCCATTCTAGATTAATTATTTTGGTAGTTCACAAGTAAATACAACTCGAACTTTACGTACAATAGATATAAGTTAATAGCATATCTGAAAATAATGCGTGAATGTATGAAAAATAACATACAGGCCAATGACCTACTAACAAGCTATAAATACTTTGGCAATTGTCTTGTAATTCACTCCTGAAGATGACGTTGTAACATCGAAACATGTAGAGTCGTCAACTTTTTGAAGGCCATAGATAGGCCTAAATAAAATTGTGTGTATAAAGTTAAAATCATAAATAATATTCAACGTTAAACTGGTTGGCTTATTATATGTGAATGCTCTTGTCGATATTTACAATTATTGAAAAATGTGAAAAATACAACTGGAACTTTAATACAGTCGAATAAAGTAAAAGTGTAGTCAACACAGCAATATTAATATAATTAAATACATGGGCAGAGTGAAAGCGTTTGACTAGCTGAACTCTGGCCCTCTTGTAGTAATTAAGTAAATATTGAACAGATATTAATGAAATGCAGGAGGGAGGAAGAGGTCTTTGAACCTGACCCTCCCAGGTCTAAAAGACCAAAATACCAATACTTCGAACAGCTATTGGTTCTTATATTTATATATATTGCTTTTTGTTATGGCTGTCTGTATGATTTGTTTGTCTTTCTCTAGAATACTTAATTCTATGCAATTTTCAGAAATAAATTTCAAAACAATTTTTAGGAAAAGCCTTAATTATCAGATTCACTATTTGACTTTTTATAATTTTGTTATGAATATTTTAAACAATACATACGATATGATAGCCTCCTTGTATTAAGAAGCAGTTTTCTGCTATAGCGTAAGAAAAAAATTAATCTACTTTTTTAATTTAATAATTCTTTCAGGTGACAATCATGAAATAATTAAACATATAGAATAAGAAATTGGCACACTTATACTTCAGTACCGAACAACTAAATGTCACAAATTGTAAGAGAATTCCAATATTAATCACGATATTATATTAGCAACATATTTTCACATAAGTTCCTTTTTTATTTGAATTTTTCGATTGATTGTACTCATTTATTTAAGTGATATTATATTTTTGTTTCTGTTAGTGCGGGCATGTGTTATGTGTATGTGTGTTTTTCTTCTAACAGAGCCACATCGGGCTATTTGCTCTGTCCACCGAAGGGAATCGAACCCCTGATTTTAGCATCGTAAATCCGAAGAGTTACTGCTGTCCCACCTGAGGACGGCATGTGTTGACTCGGGACATAATGCTTTAAATTAATTAAAAATTTCATTGAATTTTTTAAAATTACGATGAATCTACAGAGTGGTATTTTAATATGATGTTGTGTAGGTTTTTAATTATTCTTATCAATATTTATATATTTATGCCAGTGAGCTGGCATGTTGTTTAGCTGATCCATATCCATAACTGATCCATATCCAATCTATGGCAGACTAAAAAATATTTTTCTCGTGAGAATGTGAAAAATATTGATTAAAGAAATCGTGTGCATTAATTCACTTGTAAGACGTAATTAACTCAAGTTCCTTCATTTCACAACGGAAAGAAACGTTGACGTTTATTACATTGAATGTCGTGTAGCTGTCAAGATGTCGTAAGCTCATTGCATCAATTAGTCACTTTTCGCTTGTTTTAAGATAACCAGCCGGAAAAATTTAGTGCTTTACGTTTTATATATATATATATTTGTATGTATACCGAAACGTGTTACTGCAGTATGGAGGAATGATCGTATGTATGATTGTTCTTGATGTGGTTTGTTCTCCGTATGATTTATGTTGTCTTTAAATTCATCGATCTCAGTGAATGATATGTAGGTATGTAAAAAGATTAGGCGAATAGGTACTACAACATCTAGCGAATATTTCCCAGATTACTTTTGCACACATCGTGAATTGATAACTTATTTAGTTAGATTCTTTATGATGTGTAAGGTCAGTAAGATTAAGATAAAAAATCAAAAATGTAGAATCATCTATTATGTAGGATTAAGTAAGTAGGATTAAGGAAATTTTGAACTTGGTATATTACTGGAAATTCTTTATCTGCTGTGTTTGCATTTAGTTTGAAAGGATGAACTAATTAATCTATTGTGGCAAAAGTCTCTTGA
Source organism: Limulus polyphemus (assembly GCF_000517525.1). Classification (NCBI taxonomy): domain Eukaryota; kingdom Metazoa; phylum Arthropoda; class Merostomata; order Xiphosura; family Limulidae; genus Limulus; species Limulus polyphemus. The sequence goes on along the minus strand of NW_013668436.1, from coordinate 81,061 downwards.
GTTTGTGGACAAGTAACAGTCGATAGGTACGAGGTTTTAGGTTCTCTGTGTTTCTAATAATATTGTCTATAGACAGTAAGTAAATACTGATATTGTTTGGGTGCTTGCTGTATTGATTGTCACTGTACAAATGTGTTCTGTTGCCCTCTGATTCTCCAATGGTAAAGAGGAAGAGAATGATTATATTACACCCAGGGGAAGAAAACATGTGGATCACGTTCTTCCTCAGAAACGCTGTTTTCTTGCTGTATTTCTTTATGGTTGAATGATTAAAATATATATACGCATTTATTGCCACTGACAAGAAGGTTTCGGTTAACATAATTGCAGAGAGTTAACATAATTTCATGAATGCATTCAATTATACAATTGGAGAACTGGGTAAACTTTCAGATTTTAAGAAACTTTTGAAGTTAAATTCAGCATCTAGATAGTAATAATGCATCTTTGTGAATTGTGAGAGCATGTAAATAGAAAGCAAGTCGAGAGTAGGCGCCCACTAGACTCGGAGAAAAGTGTTTTACTCACGTACGTGGTAGAACTTGTAAGACCCTTGGCATAATGAACAATGACAGCATTTCATATATACCCCAGACGACAGATTACCTCATGTTCATGGTAGAGCTTGTGAGACTCTTGGCATAATGAACAATGACAGCATTTCATATATATCCCAGACGACAGATTAGCTCGTGTACATGGTAGAGCTTGTGAGACTCTTGGCATAATGAACAATGACAGCATTTCATATATATCCCAGACGACAGATTACCTCATGTTCATGGTAGAGCTTGTGAGACTCTTGGCATAATGAACAATCACAGCATTTCATATATATCCCAGACGACAGATTAGCTCAACATAAAATCATATTTGTTAGGGTGTGGTGTGGGAAGCCCTAAAAGTGTGAAAAACACAGAAAATGTTAGCATAACGTATATTTATAGTTTGAATGGTTTTCAGACGAAAAACTGTTACAAACACAGTAACTCCTGTAACTCCAAACCATTTTGTGAGGAAACAAAAAAGCCTAGTGTCATTTTAAAATTTCCATAATTGTTAGCGTCAATTGATAATCTTGTAACTAGTTGAACTGATTTTGTTTGTTTTTAGTTGGGCACAAAGCTACACAACAGGCTATCCGTGCTGAGCCCACCACGAGTATTGTAACTCGGTTTTGGGGTGTTGTAAACCTGCAGACTTACCGCTTATCCGCTAAAAGCCAGTTGGATTAAAAGTGCTTACTGCTCTGCAGCATTACAGCAAAATCGTTGGGGAGGGGCAAACTTTTTAGAAAAATACATGAACTGTTGATTGATGACGTAGCACGTTTCGGAGTTTATACATGAATTGTACTAAGTAATAACTACGTAAAATCAAGAGGGTATGAGAAACAATTTGAAATTCTTTTAGGCAGGATTAGACTAAATTAATCTCTGAGACTTTTCTTCTTCTCTTTATTAGTTATATTTTTGTGCGCTAGCAATACCATGCGTGGGGCGCGCGTATACTCGATTATTACTCATCAGGATCTTTACAAGTCTACCCTCAAATTGAAATTCCTTTAGGCAGGATTAGCGTAAATTAATCTATGAGAACTTGGGCGTGGACAAATACACCAATCGAAAGGATTTGACCTACTGAGTTGAAAAATATAATCATATATCAAACCGGTCAAGAGATGACAGAGCTATGAGCCAAAAGTTTGTACTTGAAAAACAAAAACAAACTCAGAGCTGTTCTATAAGCCCCTATTCCTCGGATGAAAATATGAAATTTCAAATTTGTATATATATATTAATATTAGTAACTTCCCATAAATATAGCCCATGAACCAGACGTTTTACATTTCTAGAAAAAAAAAGAAGTCTTGAAAGGGCGGCTGCCTCTCTTCCAAATTGGTCACATTGACTACTGCAATATAAATCAATTTTACATCGAAATAATAATTAAAATTTACGCTTATCTGAAAATTCTGAGGAGTTTAAAGCTACTTTTTAACTGTTTGTCTTGTTTGTTGGATGGATTCTATCGAGTTATTTGTTTAAAAGAATACAAAGTCCAGACCACTTTGTGATAGCAAAAGCGTTTTATTTCTTCAAATACTACAAGTTCCAGTTTCCACGGTGTTACGAAACTGACGATAGGCCTAACTTCATAACTAAACTACGACTGCACAGAAATTACACTTTCCTCTTAATGGGGTACCTCTTGTATTTCGTCGCAAACACAAACTGAGAATTTACAGCACTGAACTAACTAACTAGTTTATAACAACCTACTAACTAAATCATGCACTGGTTACTCATTAACTGAATAATATATTTACTCACCAACACTAACCTAACCTAACTAGCCTAACAGTAATTATAGTATTTTGGCACTTGAAAACATAGTAAAAATATACAAAACATACTTACGACCAGTAACAGAATATGCAGCACCAGCTTGGATAAATATAACACCAAAACAAATCAAATCCAAACTACAAACACTACAGAACACAACTTAAAATAACATACAGAGTACCAAGATCAACTTCCTCGGCTTTTATGCACAATTACGCAAATACAGAAACATTAACTGATAGACTTCTTCATAGTTCACTAAATTATTTCGCGAAAAATTGACAAAAGAATGATCTACTATGCGAACTCGACCGTTTCTGCATACATGATGAAAATAGTTCTAAGTACTTCTCCCCTATTAACATTTATATAAGAAATAACAATAAATTAAGGGCACCTAAAACTAGACATAATACCATCAATAGTTTTAATTTACAGTGAAAGTATTAAAAAATTCCACCAACCCAAACAGCTCCCCAAACCATCACACTGAAACCACCATGCTTCACAGTTGGCTGCAATCTGTTGAGCTAAAACTCTTGGCGAGGCATTCTCCAGACCCATATCTTTCCACTGTCCGAAAATTGAGCGAATCTTGATTCGTCCGAGAACAATACGGTCTTCCAAAAGTATATATATATATTCATTAGCAATTTTTCTCTTTGTGAGGACATTAGTTTGCATGTGAATTTGCTAAATGATATTTCAGTTGTCAATATGGTGGATATTATTTTGTATGCTGAATTAACTATTTTATGAAAAATATCAGTTGTTGTTGGATTACTTAGTCATATATGTGGTTTGTTTTCTTTGATATTTGGCCTGGCATGGTCAGGTGGTTAGGGCGTTTCACTCGCAACCTGAGGGTCGCGGGTTCGAATCCCTGTCCCACCAAACATGCTTGCCTTTTCAGCTGTGGGGGCGTTATAATGCGACGGTCAATCCTACTATTCGTTGGTAAAAGAGTAGCCCAAGAGTTGCCGGTGGGTGGTGATGACTTGCAGCCTTCCCTCTAGTCTTACACTGCTAAATTAGGGACGGTTAGCGCAAATAGACCTCGTGTAGCTTTGCGCGAAATTCAAAAACAAACAAACCTTTAATATTGCAAAGTGCTCCCAGCCCGTCTATCGCAGCTACAAACATCCAACCTCAGTTTAATAGAATAACAGAATACTACCAAAAATATCGAATTAAAATCAATGTACCTAAGACACAACTAGTCCTTTTCGCTAAATTAACCAAACGTAAAAAAGACCATCCAGAACTGTATATGAATGGAACACTTCTCTAGTCAAAAACATCAGCTAAATTCATAGGTCTAACTTGTGACACAAATTGAACATGGATTGAACGTGTAAACAATATAAAAACAAAGTTTGGCAGCGTACAAACTATGCAAGGACTATAGCAGGTAAAAATAGCGGAGCAACAGCAAAACCCGAGGAATAAAGTGGCAAGAGTCCTTCCTCCAATATTTCGACGTATTTCGCAAAATTTATGTTGCCAACGCACTCCACTAAGCTCGATCCGTGGACAAGAACACAACGTTGTTCCAGGAAGATGGAGCACCGTGTCACACTGCTAGAAACACCCAAAAGTAGCAGGAAGAAAATGGTATCCAGAAGTTACCCCATCGAAAACCTCTGGGCCATACTCAACCAGCAAGTCAAGAAACAACCAAAAAACCAACTTCGAAGAGCGATCTACTCCAAGTTTTGAAGCAAGAGTGGGCAAAAATCCCACAATCTAAAATTGACGAAATGATGCTCACTATGCTCCAAAGGCATCAACGAACTCCATGAAGCGAAAGGAAGATCTACTAGATATTAATTAAATTATAAATATATCAATTCATGTGAATATGACCGAAAAAATTCATTTTTTCTTGAAAAGGTGGTGTCTATTTACTTGTGCCCACGCTGTATATATATATATATATACTTGTACACTGTCCCAGAATTTGAGTTTTACGGTCAATCGTTTAGCATATTCTGTATTGCAACTGCGTAGAGCAAATCTTCTGAAGTGTCATTTCTGACGTCAAGTACTGTGGTACATAATAAATACTCTTCTTTAAAGTTGAGATTTTCTGGGTTATTCTAAGAGCATGAAATAATTTAACTGGCTTTTGTCAACGTGTTATTTGAGACAGATATGTGAATAGTTTACCCGAGTTGACACTCTAGAAAAGAGTCTAGTATTTTAGTGTACATAAAAATCTTCATATGTAGTCACGTCTCCCCTTCTTACTAACTCAATTAAAAAGAACCAATTTTCGAAGCTGTTATTTACGGTTGCGAGTGTAACATAAGTTTGTTTACCATCTGCATCTTTCGTGGAAGATCGTAATAAATTTTACAATTTAAAGAAAAAGAAAGTGAACGATAAAAAGAAAAAAAAAACGATTGTTAGAATGCCAAAATAATTAAATTTTCACCGTTCTCGTGTTATATTAAGCTTTGGGTAAGAAAGTTTTAAGAACTTAATAAAATTTAAAGATACTAAAAGTGGTTGGCAGGATTCCAGCTCAAGTTTTTGTGATTTACCAGCCTAAAATTATTTTGTAGAAGATTGTTTCCGTGGACCTTCATCATCAAAAGACAAAATAAACAAATGCATTGAAGAAGCACACAGTTTCAATTCATGTATGCAATAAAGCGTTGTATAGGTACCGATATATGTATATTGTAATGGTGAAGCAGTAAAATGTTATGTGCGTTAGTAGTAAGAGTGTATAACCTCAGCGCCCCCAGTGGCACAGCGGTATGTCTGCGGACTTACAACGCTAGAATCCGGGTTTCGATACCCGTGGTGGGCAGAGCACAGATAGCCCATTGTGTAGCTTTGTGCTTAATTACAAAAAAACAAACAAACAAATATAAAAATTCGGTGACGAGGAATCCACTTTGAGACTAATAATGGCTGGAGACGGCTTGAGTGGGTAATGAAGAAAAACTTTAATATAAGTTTAACATAACAGCAAATG
>NW_013668436.1:74083-74727 GCF_000517525.1 Limulus polyphemus | reverse complement strand
ATGACGTTGTAACGTTGAAACATGTAGAGTCGCCAACTTTTTGAAGACCATAGATAGGCCTAAATAAAATGTTTTTAATTGTGTACCAGTTTAAAGTTGAATATTATTAATGATTTGAACCTAGCACTAACCTAACTTGCTCTTTATACCTGTGGTGAAACTTTGGGATCTTACTATACACGCTTTTCACGTGACGTCCGTTCAAGCAACAACAGAAACTTCCAAATTAAAAAAGCCTATAACTCCAACCAAGTTAGTTTATTTTAACCAAACGATACTCTCACATCACACTTTGTTAATCACAAGTTTGCCTTTGTTTAGAGTATATATATAAATCAAACGTGGCAAACGTTCAATCAAATTAGTCTCTGGTGAGACTCTTGCTGGTGTTTTACTATTACATCATTTATTCATCATCTATTAAAATTCAGAAATGAGCATGATTTTGTATGCGTGGAACAAATCAGTTATCAATTAGAGAAAATTAAAGTTTTGTTCTTCTTTTAGCTTATCATTCTCGTGATATTCAAAACTATTTGTCTTCTCAAATTTCTAGCGTTTCAGAAGAATATATTGTTGCGTCATCGAGATCACGTGACAATTCTCACGCCCTCTTGTTTCTAGAACTATCCCGTATCTTGGCG
>NW_013668436.1:70251-73197 GCF_000517525.1 Limulus polyphemus | reverse complement strand
AAAGACTTGTGTCGTTAAAATTTCGTCGGAACGAAGTTACGGAAAGTTAATTAACAAACGGAGACGTAACAATATTTTCTACAACCTAGACCAAGCTAAACCATTTTAGAAACTATTTTAAGAATTGTGTGTTGGAGTTAACGACCAGAAGTAACTAAGTTATTACATATTTAGGTTTATTCTTATATTATTTTAACCTTCATTATCCAGCTCTGGTGAGAGAAGCGCATAGTTGAGTATAAAAATTTGAATACAGGTGTTATTCACATGTGCGCTATATATTAAGCCATACCGGTGCAAAAACTATCCAATACAAAGGAACACTTTCTGTCTGTCTGTGGAAGCATATTCTCCTAAACAAGTTGACCGACCCAGACCGAATTGACATGCTCACTTAGTAGTCCAAAAGCAAACCCAATTCATGTTAAAGTTTCCCATATATTAAAAAAAAATTAAAATATTGTATTTTATAGAGTAACCCTTATATCGTTACTGCAGTGACTATTGTTAATGGTTGAGTTTGAACAAAACTGACGTTACAACATTTTCAGTATTTTGACTTTTTTCCCATAATAACTAAAATATCCAGCTACAATGCGGAGAATAAAAATATTGCTTTTGTTTGAATTTCTCGCTCTTTTCTGATTCACACCATATAACTTCTAGTAGGAGGCCTGGTGGTTAGGGCGCTTGACTTGCAACCTGAGAATCGCGTGTTCGAATCCCCGTCATCGAAAACGCTCACCGTTTCAGCCATGTGGGCGTTAAAGTGATGGTGAATCCCATTATTCGTTGGTAAAAGAGTAGCCCAATAGTTGGCGGTAGTTAGTGATGACTAGCTGCCTTCCTTCCAGTCTTTCACTGCTAACTTAGGGATGGCTAGCGCAAATAACCCTCGTGTAGCTTTGCGCGAAATTCAAAACACACTTCCGTTTTATACTATAGGGTTAGAATAAGCGCTTAAGCCTGAATTAGAGATGTATTTCATAATTAAAATATTTTACGATATCTCTTACTTCTAGGTGAAATATAGTTTTCCGTAGAAGCAAAATTCCAGAATATTATTTAATTTAATGCATTAAGTGTACCAAATTCAGACAGTAGAAATCTTGACCACATCTCTACTGTGAAATGGGCAGCTTTGAACAAGAATTGACGCAACTGCTTCGCCATTTCTGTCAAGTTTCTCGACTCGACTGCTACACATCACTTCCGATCCACTTCCCCTGTTTAACAACAATTTTCTTGGGAAATGAATGCTACTGAAAATCCTTGCAGATATTTTGCTCATTTTTACCAAATTTGTGAGTGTTTTCCGTGTTTTCAAGAGAAAAAAAAAGACGAAGGAGTACAGTTTTGGGTTCGATCTCTTGCAGCCTGGCATGGCCAGGTGGTTAGAGCGCTCGACTGCAATCTGCTGGTCGCTGGTTCGAATTAACGTCCCACCAAACATGCTCGCTCTTTCAGCTGTGAGGATGTTATAATGTGACGGTCAATCCCACTTTTCGTTGGTAAAAGAGTTGGCGGTGGCTGGTGATGACTAGCTGCCTTCCATCTAGTCATACACCGCAAAATTAGGGACTACTAGCGCAGGTAGCCTTCGTGTAGCTTTGCGCGAATTTTTAAACAAGCCAAACCAAATCGATCTCTTACTTCGAAAAGGCAATGAAACTCGTAGTTAAATATTTTTCAACATGTTTGTGACTTTCTAGGAAAACTGTACTTTTAACAGAGGGAGAGTTTTCCCTTCACACATTTCTTTATTTATATTCAGGTGCTTCAAACCGAAAACAATTATAGAACAGAAGATAATTTGCCATGTGTGAGAGAATGCGAGATATTTGAAATATGTTTTGTGATTTGTTCTTTGCTGTAAGATGTCGTATATAAACGTTTTGTTTCTGTTTTTAGGGATCGGGTTTTCCAACTTAGTCTGTACAACATTAACCGTACGAGATGCGAGGTAAGTGATGCATTGTAAAACTTGGTTACAAACATGCTAAACTTGTCATTATTGTTAATACCGTATTTTTAGCGTACTCAGGCTATATCTCTCGTGTATATAATTTATGTCATTTCTTGAGTTTGGGAATTTATTACAACATTGAAAAAAAATTATACGAATTAGTTTTGTTTGTGTAACAGGGCGTGTCTAAATATTTAGTTTATTAGTTTTGTTTGTGTAACAGGGCGTGTCTAAATATTTAGTTTATTAGTTTTGTTTGTGTAACGGGGCGTGTCTAAATATTTAGTTTTATGGTGAAAATATGTTATTATTATAAGTTATTATCGCCCTCCACATATCTTAAATTCAACAACTGGTGTTTTAGGATACATCTTTAGGTATATAAAAAGCAACAACTAACACACTTGTTTTTCTTGTTGCTGATAGTTTTAATGTCCAAAGACTTCAGTTATATAGTAAATAAAGGAATCGTTACCAGACTTGCGATGTTGGTTATTCATCACATAAGATACAACAGTAAACAAACCGCACTGTTTTTCTTTCCACTTCAGTTTAAGTGTTAATTAATAGACTGCCACTTATTGTTCACCTTTAGATATAGCGATGATTTTACTTTTCCTCTACTTACAAGCTCATTACATCAATTCAGAGCATACCGTATTTTTTCGGTGTGTAAGACGCACTTTTTTACCCCAAAATTTGATGTCAAAATCTGCTTGCGTCCTATACACCGAAGGTATGAATAATATACATGTATATATACGATATACACAAGCCATGTGTAAATATATTTAAATAGGCATGCATAGTTTAGTTCAATTGAATGTGTTGTTTATAACAATAGTAGTTTTTTTCTATTAAAAACAACTATTTATGATGCTCCCTAAATAATAAAAAAATAAATTATAGTGAAAGCAATGAAGATTTTGTAGGTTTTAAACCAAACTAAATAACAGTAAACTTTTTTTGATTTACGGTAT
>NW_013668436.1:63100-70039 GCF_000517525.1 Limulus polyphemus | reverse complement strand
GAACAATATATACTAATTTTTAAAGTATCAACTTGAATTTTTGTTCAATAAAAATCTTTCAACTGCGACTGTAGCTTTCCCCCCCAAAAAAAAACTTTGTCTTCAAAATAAGGGTGCGTCTTATATTCCGAAAAATACGGTATTTCTTAAAAGTGAATCTTTGCATGATCTTATATGCATACTGTTAAACACCTAGCTTGACTCAGTATATCCTAAAAAACATTTAGGAAATATATGTTCATGTACCAAGTTTGGAAAGTACGTTTACAACTTTTATACCCAAAAATATACTGTACTCTACAATACAGGCTTAAAAACATGAGGTTATGATCGATGACTTGCGAAACTGACTTCTAACCAGAATAGCCTATTTCCCTGTATGTATAGCACATTCCAACTACGTTGTGTAGAAAGACATAGTTTTAATTACTTTACTTATAATGCATGTTGGGAAGGCGTTTTTAGTTTGTTTAAGCGCAAAGCTACACAATGAGCTATTTGTGATGTGCCCATCACGGGTATCGAAATCAGATTTTTAGTGTATAAACCCTCAACCTCACCGCTGAGCCACTAGGGGAGGTGGCATTTTTTTGTAAAAATTTCTTAATATTATCTATCCCCGTGGAACACTCGTGTATATATATATATATATATATATATATACTGATTAATTTATATGCCCGATGAACTAGTAGTTTAACCGTATGTTAAAGACATGTAAATTAACTAATAAATATGAGTGTATATATAGACAACGTGTATATGAATATGTAAACAACTTTCATTGTAACACAGAGAAAAAATACTTATGAAAATAGTCTCGAAATACATCACGTAATTTATGAAATAAAACGATATGTCCACAAGAGAGAGAGAGAGATTAAACTCATTTCTTATTACTGTGCTTTCGTAAATAAGGCTATTAATATAAAATCAAATAAAAAGGCATAATGACATCAAAACATATTACAATAAATTGTAAGAGAAGATCAAGCACGTGTCACATCAATTGTTCGAAACTACGTCAGGTGAGAAATTTTGATTTTTTGAATACGCGCTGTTCATATGGTAAATGTAGTTGTTTTTCGTATTACACAGCAACAGCGTTCCATGTATCCAAGTCATTAATGTTATGGACATATTCCTCGACACGTATGTGTATAAGGCGGTTTGTTTCTTCACTGTATCTTGGACATCTTACTTGATACGTATGTGTATAAGGCGGTTTGTTTCTTCACTGTATCATGGACATCTTACTTGATACGTATGTGTATAAGGCGGTTTGTTTCTTCACTGTATCATGGACATCTTACTTGATACGTATGTGTATAAGGCGGTTTGTTTCTTCACTGTATCATGGACATCTTACTTGATACGTATGTGTATAGGGCGGTTTGTTTCTTCACTGTATATTGGACATCTTCCTTGACACGTATGTGTATAAGGCGGTTTGTTTCTTCACTGTATCATGGACATCTTACTTGATACGTATGTGTATAGGGCGGCTTGTTTCTTCACTGTATATTGGACATCTTCCTTGACACGTATGTGTATAGGGCGGGTTGTTTATTCACTGTATATATTGGACATCTTCCTTGACACGTATGTGTATAAGGCGGCTTGTTTCTTCACTGTATATTGGACATCTTCCTTGACACGACTGTGTATAAAGTGGCTTGTTTCTTCACTGTATCATGGACATCTTCCTTGACGTGTATGTGTATAAGGCGGCGTGTTTCTTCGCTGTATATTGGACATCTTCCTTGACACGTATATGACGCCTGGTATTGTACTTTCGATTTACCCCTTTCCGAGGTTGCTGACGAGAGGTGAAATTAACCGAAACCGTTGTAGCTCAGTGACAAGTGGTGAAGTGAATGATAGATTGGACTTCATATTTATTTTGATTATAGGTGTATGTTTTTAGATTTTCCAAACATTAATTCTGTATCACAAAAATTAAAATATGCCAAGTACCTTGAAATAATAGATTACAGAAACAACTGGAAAAAGTAATGGAAGAAATATTTACATTAATAATTTTTTTATATAGCTGAGTTTTTAATGAAAACGTCTATTATGCATCATTTATAACACACTGTAGCGTACAAAAAACTTTTGGAAAGAGAGTTATTTGACAAATTTAAGAGTTGTAGTGCAGGTAGAAAAGCATTATAATTTTGTTAACATAATAATGCAAAATTAATTTTTACTAATTTAAATATATTAATTTTACATTAATTACATATTTGTAAATCATTTAATAGATTTAGCAAAAAATATAAGCTATTGATGAAAATAAAATAAATGTCTGAAACGATTTGTTTGTAATTAAGCACAAAGCTACACAATGGGCTATCTGTGCTTCACCCACCACGCGTATCGAAACCCGAATTCTAGCGTTGTAAGTCCACAAACATGCCGCTGTGCCGCCGGGGGAGGGGGATCTGAAACGAGCTGAAGAGCTCAGGATTTCACAAGTTTTTAAAATAAAAAGGGAAATAATTAGAAAAGGTATTTGCATCAAGCATTAAAACTTAATAATATTCCAAATAAGATCATTATTTAATGGTAAAAATATATATAAAATCGGCATTAAAGAAATGTATAACTGATATTGATGAACCTGAAAATCTATTCACAGTATGTACACGAACTTACAGCGTTATAAATGATTAAAATAAGTTGTCATATAGTAAATATTTTATTATATGCATAAATATTATATATTTGATATGTATTTATGTATTATTACTTATGTATTTACGTATTATAAATAATATTTATTACAGTTAGCTTTAGTTTACAAGGCGAAGACGATCTAGTAAATATTGTGGATCAGAATGTATAGTGTAAAATGTTTGTAAAATATTCAATAAAACTTTTAAAATAAATATACAAACCTGACCTCCATTTTTTGGCTTTTTTTCCTTCGGTTATGGCCCGGCATGGCCAGGTGGTTGAGGCACTCGATTCGCAATCTGAGGGTCGCGGGTTCGAATCCCTGTCACACCAAACATGCTCGCCCTTTCAGCCGTGGGGGCGTTATAATGTGACGGTCAATCCCACTATTCGTTGGTAAAAGAGTAGCCCAAGAGTTGGCGGTGGGTGGTGATGTAGTCTTACACTGCTAAATTAGGGACGTCTAGCGCAGATAGCCCTGGTGTTGCTTTGCGCGAAATTAAAAAAAACAACAACAACCACCTTCGGTTATATTCTTTGGGAGGGGAGGAGGAGTAAATAACCTACATGGAAAAGTTTTAAATCGTGGGACTTTGAGAATTAAGTGCTCGCAACGTACAACTGAGAATGATTATATAACGAAATAAAATAATGTAATTTGTTGACTATAATTTCCTAATATATATTTAAAATAATTTAACACACACAAAATTAACTAGTGGCGTTGTTTTATTAAGAAAGTGAGAACACTCATTGTTTTTAAACTAAAGTGCATGATATATAAAATATAAATTATCATTCATGAATTAACTTTTAATTCGTTATATCACATAATTTCTCATCACCGAAACCTATGTTATAACGTACTACCTATAATTGTAATTTGTCTGTTAAAACTCTGATGCAGTTCATTGCTTCCCTCCCTAATTCATGCACAGGTATGTAACATTGACCACATAAGTATGGAAAATTATAAAACAGAAACGTTTCTCACGTGCCAAGTACACATTATTGTATCGGAGCGTTTGAAATGCACGGTTCTTCTTTTTATGGCCCTTGGCAGCTGCAGGGCGTTGCTCATTTCAATGTGGTATAGGTACTAATGATTACTTGTAAAAGCCCTAGAAATGCATAAAACATGGAACTATTATTAACCAAGTTTCTAGTAGCCAATAGGTTCCTTATTTCTACAAGAAACGACATTCTCCACTGACTTTTACGGTCTTGTATAATAACATCTCTCCCTTCAGTTTTGGAAGCAAATGACACCGTCCACGACATATTGTCATTAGAAGTAAAATAGTTTCATGTAGGGTTTTATTACACAGCTTGATCTAGGAATAAAGATATTTTCTACGTACTTGAGGCTAATTGACGTGAGCACGCGTTCGTCTGCTTTCGTTTTGAGCGAGCATGTCAACGTGAACGACGTTCTCGGAACGGAGATGATGTATACTAACAGACTTACTCTGACCCAATCGTCTACGTATGTTCCATGGGGATCAATCTCACATAATAGCGGTGCTTTTATTAGGATGAGGATTATAGACGGTCTAGGTGGACGCAAGCGATTGTGCCGAGTTTTAAGGTTGTTTGGATATTAAGCTCGCACGAAATAGAACGCTGATGGATGCAGTGCAATATCTGACCTTGATTTCTGTCCTATTTCAAAACACTAAATTTATTACATCTTCAAACTTAATAGTTCCATAATAGGAAGTCGAAAAGTCCCGTAAGATTTGTTAATGGAAGTGGACACGAAAATAATACATCTGTAGCACACATTTACAGATGCGGACGGATAATTGAAACGAGTTCTGTTTGGTAAAGTCATTTCCTAGTTCTCATTGGACATTTGCTTTGATACGGATGCAAAGTCACAAGTCCATTTCAAGAAGAGTGTATGACAACCACACTGTATCACTATATCCAGTGTCGACGAGGCCTTCCTCATTAAGCCGGCTGGGATATGACAGACGTAATAGTGACTTGGCCTGACATGGCCAGGTGGTGAGGGCGCTCGACTCGCAATCTGCGGGTCGCGGGTTCGAATCCCCGTCCCACCAAAACATGTTCGCCCTTTCAGCCGTGGGAGCGTTATATTATGACGGTCAATCCCACTATTCGTTGGTAAAAGAGTAGCCCAAAAGTTGGCGGTAGGTGGTGATGACCAGCTGCCTTCTCTCTAGACTTTCACTACTAAATTAGGGACGGCTAGAGCAGATAGCTCTCGTGTAGCTTTGCGCGAATTTCCTAACAAATCTTAAACCGTAATAGTGACTGAGATGCTATATTTGTTATCAAATTGCATTTAATTGTTACAGTGTGAACTACATTTAGCTGGTAAAGTGCAGTTTGTATCCATTTATTTGAGTTAGTTTGCTGGGAATACCATTAAGTACAGTAGTGGTGTCATATGAATTTTCTATTCTTTACTTATAAATTGAATTAGTATTATGAGATGGTTATGACAGTTAAATAAGTGGGAATTGTATGATATCAAAATGAGAACAATTTCCAGCTCAGAATAGAGCACATCGCTATAGTTTAGTTCGTATAATGTGGTCGTAAATGAAGATTTTGAAATAACATTTGAAGTACACACGAGAGCAGGTGCGAATTCAAAATTGTTTATCTATTTTATTATTTGCCATGAGAAGATATATATTAGTTTTTGTATTTTGGATTTAGTGAAAACTTCGATCCTTTCAATTTAGACTTTAACAAGCGAAATAAATAATAAGGCGTAGGCAGTAGTCGGTGGGTGTGATGATACTGAACAAAAAATTCGGTATAGCTGTAGCGATAAAATTGAACTTCGTAGATGAAAACACTTTTGCTCCAGTTGCGCCGTCTGCTTGCGCCGGTATGTAATTCATTGTGTCGTCTCAGTGGTGTTATATCAAATCTTCTGCTTTGAGCTGAGATGGGAGGTGTTGAGGGAGTCTCTGACTCTGCTTGTGGCCGTGTGTACATATGCAGGCAATAATTTGGTGTGAATTGTGGTTTCTGCTTGCTCCACAGTGGCACAAAGGACTTACAAAGCTAGAAACCGGGTTTCAATACCCGTGGTGGGCACAGCACAGATAGCCCGTTGTGTAGCTTTGTGCTTAACTTCAAATAAAGAAACATCTGAGATGTTGTTGCCTTGAACATCTGTAACTGTTTTAAATTATTAAATTGTAATTTCGTTATATTCTTCTATTGCCACACAGAAGTGATCATTTTAATCGTTTTTTTCTGTTCTGTTTGTGGTATTCTCTATGTGTTTTATATTCTCCTATTGCCACTCAGAAGTGATAATTTTAATCGTTTTTTCTGTTCTGTTTGTGTGAATCTCTCTGTGTTTTATATTCTTCTATTGCCACTCAGAAGTGATCATTTTAATTATTTTTTCTGTTCCGTTTGTGTGATTCTCTATGTGTTTTATATTCTTCTATTGCCACTCAGAAGTGATAATTTTAATTGGTTTTTTCTGTTCTGTTTGTGGGATTCTCTATGTGTTTTATATTCTTCTATTGCCACTCAGAAGTGATCATTTTAATTGTTTTTTCTGTTCTGTTTGTGGGATTCTCTATGTGTTTTATATTCTTCTATTGCCACTCAGAAGTGATAATTTTAATTGCTTTTTCTGTTCTGTTTGTGTGATTCTCTCTGTGTTTTGTCTTACTTCGGGTGTTATAAAATGAATGTTATTATTGTGTACTATCGATCTTCGTATATATCTATACATGCACACATATTTGTGTAATGTCCTCCGGTGGGACAGTGGTAAGTATTCGGATTTACAACGTTAAAATCAGGGGTTTCATTCCCCTCGGTACAAACAGCAGATAGCCCGATGTAGCTTTGCTATAAGGAAAACACACGCATATATTTATGTAAAACTAACGAATGTTTTTTGTTTTTTTTACGTTTATGACGAGTAACTAGAATTTAGGACCGTTTTTGCCGTGTTCCATGATTCGTCAGGGAAAGGATTGGTGTTTTTGTATTATTAGAAGGAATTTGTTGCATGGAATTTTGCATCTCAGTTTTTTGCAAACAAATTTTACGTTTTATATAGCATAACCAAACTTGGCATGCTGTTTGAGAAAATGCATTGATAAGCGAGCTTTTTTTTTTTAATGTTGACAATTTTTCTTTGCCTGAATTCCAAGTTTTGGCTTATTATCACCGCGGGAAGCGTTAGCTTCTCGTGCAGACTGGAAAAACTTAAAAGCAAAAAAAAAAAAAGTAATAAGTTCAAATAAATTT
>NW_013668436.1:56347-62792 GCF_000517525.1 Limulus polyphemus | reverse complement strand
CTTTTTTTTTTTTTTTTTTTTTTAATGTTGACAATTTTTCTTTGCCTGAATTCCAAGTTTTGGCTTATTATCACCGCGGGAAGCGTTAGCTTCTCGTGCAGACTGGAAAAACTTAAAAAAAAAAAAAAAAAAAAAAGTATAAGTTCAAATAAATTTCTCTCTATGCACAAGGCTCAAGGATGAGTAAGGACAAAAGTTTGTGTATAAATACGTGTATATATATAATATAATTGTGACTCTCCAAAAAGACGATCTGTTTTTTTTTTCATTCGTTAATAAACATATTTTCTGAAGTATAACGTAGAAAATTATACCTTCCATACAAAACACACCCTTCATAATGCGTTTATGCTGTTTTGTGGTAAAGAAGAACGTAATTTGCATTTATTAGTTTTTTTTTTATCTTTCCAATTTTCTCTAATAAAGCAGTGTCCTTTTATATTGTGTACGTGATTTATATGCATATTAACATATTCACTCAAATCATCATTCATCACACGATCGCTTACGACATAATTATCGTATTTCAGAACATTACTGCACAGTATCCCTGTATAGAGACGTTATCTCCACCTTCTTTCCGTAATAACTTTCAACATGCAAACGTTTTAATAAACTGAAGTTTGCTATATCCTTCCAGTTCTTGAGTCACTGATAACTAATAATGATCATCATATTGTCATAAACAGATAATGACGTATTAATGTATGTCTTTGTTTAGTGTAAGCCCTTGATGGCCAGTTTGGACAAACCTTTTACTTATATCACTTGCACAGCATAAGCATTTGACCAACATTTTTAAGTACTGTAGATCATTTTGTCTAATTAGCATGCTTAATATATATTAAACATGTATTCAAGTCAAACCCATCGGTTTGTGTGATTCACGCAAGCGCTGAGCATGTATTATTTGATCTCGCGAATTTCTTTTTTATTAAATACTAACCTTTATAATGGGTTATTTGTGTTATGCCCACCGTGATTATCGAAATCCAATTTTTTGCGTTATAAGCCCTCAGATTTACTGTTGAACCACCAGGGGAGAGGAATCTCGTGTAAAAATTCCATTAATAAGATACTTTTTATCTACAGTATGTCATGTTTGTCTTTTTCTCCAGAAAAATTATTTTTTTCATTGGAGGGAGAGGGGGGTTTAGAATGTTCTCTACTAGGCATCGTAGAACATACCTAAGTATGGCCAGATGTTTAGGGCGCTTGACTTGCAATCTGAGGGGCGCAGGTTTGAATCCCCGTCCCATCAAACATGCTCGCCCTTTCAGCCTTGGGGGCGTTATAATATTACGGTCAATCTCACTATTCGTTGGCAAAAGAGTAGCCCAAGAGTTGGCGATGGGTGATGATGACTAGCTGCCTTCCCTCTAGTCTTACACTGCTAGATTAAAGACGGCTAGCGCAGATAGCCCTCGTGAAGCTTTGGACGAACTTGATAACAAACAAACAAAAACATGTAAGTTGGTCAAAATTTTAGCGTTTTTATTTGTTGTTTGTTTATTTAGTGAGTTTCAACTGATTTAAACCAATAAATACTATCTGATAAGGTATACGTGTGACTGAGTGGTTTGCGCATCCGATCGGAAAGTCAAAGATTTGATTCGGTGATATGTCGCAGAATACGCTCTATACTTTGAACTGCAGATTTATTATAAAAGAGTTGAAAGTCGCCGTTTAGGATATGGGTGCTGTTGACCAGCTTCATTCCTCCTGGTCAGCTGCTCTAAATTAGAAGAGAGGTTTATTTGCTGGTTGTTTAGTCCACGTGCTGTTCAGGTTGAAAATACCAATTACCATAATAATACTTGACAAAGTAAGACTTAAAAAATAAATAAAATCACTCAGTCGATACATCAATTTCGACAAAAATGTTGCTTGAATTGCCTGTGTGACTATCCTATTTTTCATGGTGAATTTCCTATACATCACCTAGCTTACAAACAACATAAATCTTATATATATTGCGTTTGAAAAGCTGCGCACGCAGACAAAGCTCAACATTCACTTTTGAAATGACGCGAGAACAGGCATGAATATTGTTGATGCCAAATTGTATTTCGCAAGCAGAATATCCTACATTAAATTGTTAGGAATTGATCACACTATCATTCACATTTCAAAGTGTGACGTAACTTATAGAATAAAATTGTAGGTTTACCGTATGTTATTGTTCAGCAGCTCTTAGCATGACTGAAATACTCAACAATTACTTTTCACACTGTGCGGTATAAGTAGCTCGGATCTTTGGCTCTGAGTGAAACCAAGAATGCAACACAATTAATTTTTTTAAAGTCCATGGAATAATTTAAATTGATAGATTAACTTAAACTTTTCCCGTTACTGGGGACGGGCACTGTTTTTTTTTATGAAACTAACTTTCAGTGTCTTTTATGAAACAAATTTGGATCAAACTCATCTTGGGGATTGATCTTAACGTTAAACCATATGTAGAAATTAACAAGATTTACCACTCAGTTACTTGAAAATCCTATTAGGTTTTCTTTATTTATAATTGGTGGTTTTAAAATTTCTAATGTAATCGTGAGATAGATTTGTAACTCATCAGATCATAAAAGAAGAATACTTTCGAATTAGTTATGAGGTATGATGTATTTGGCTAAGACGTAATAAGTTGTGAATTTTAACAAAAATTACACGATTTTCCGTTTACGTACATATTTTAAATGTTCAATAAAATTTAACAAACATAGTATACTCATTTCGATATTATTTCCTCAGTCAGAATACTAATTTCGATATTACTTTTTAAAGAAAATACTTAGATATTTAATTTTAAAAGATGCTTGGTTATCTCTATATTTGGACATAAAAACGGGATATTTGGGAAAGTGGATTTCTTCTGGAAGTGATAAGCGCCTAGAGCCTATTCAGAGAATTAGATCACGCATAAGACTTCAGTAAGATAACAGTTTTGGACGCAGTATTATGTATGAGAGGTTGTTATTATTGTTCTGTCGTGAATTTACTCGTTATCACCTTATTCATGTATCTCCTAAACAGTTTGTTGGAGGTAAAAACAATAGTATGCCATATAGTCGGATAATGTGCTATCGTGAATAAAAAGAACCGGCCTTTTTGGATCAGCAGTAAGTGTTTGGGCTTATAACGCTAAATGTCGGGATTCGATACCCTCGGTGGGCACAGCACGAATAGCTCATTCTGTAGTATGTGCTTAAGAAACAAACGAATTCTTCCATGAAATAACGCACCATCTGTATGTACTGGCTTATCTTGTAGCCCGAGTTCCCGATTTTAGTTATATGTGCGTTATGGGTATTAAATACGTTGAACAGTTGGGCGTGGAATTCAACAACATAGTTTATTTGTGCCAAGGAAATACAAGAAGTGGTCTCAGAAAATTCAGTCGTAAATATCACTGAGTGCTACTAATCCGAGAGCAAAACGAAGTAGATTTCTACTGTAAATCTTAATTTTCTGTCTACGTTCGACGTACATAAACCCGCTTTAACATCACAACTTACTTTTTTTACTTTGTAAGTGTTGTTTTTTATACTGCGTGAGTCGTAAACCGTCGTATTTTTGCTGATTACGTTGTTTTATTGTGTTGATTTATCTGTCTGTTTTTGTTGGAGTTTACTTAAAGGATGCCTATTGGAAAGAAATTGAAGACAAAAAGTTGATTAGGATGACCAAAAAGATAACCGAAACCCAACAGGCAGCATTTATTTCAACTGTATGTACAGCTTCTAACGAACGTATTTATAAGATGTTGCTCATAGTGCTTGAAAACTGGTTCAGAACTTCGCGAACAGCTGGTTAGATGCTTGGTGGAATTGCAAATTTTAAGCAGTGTTAGATGAATTTGCTTTGTACTCGACGTATATACACAGATATTTTGCGACAAAATTTACTGGAGAAATGTTGTTAGCAGTATCAGGAAAATAAGTTTCGGTTCTTTTACATATTTTTCGTTGAAAACCGGATCGAGAGATCTTGTTGTTGATATTAGCAGGTCCGGCATTATTCTACAACAAAAGTACAACTGGCGAAATCATTTGTCAATGTCACTGTACTTTTACATTATCCCCCCCCCCTCTTGTTACTTTCACCCAGTTGAACACACTTCTGCATATTCAAGTGTTCAGCTCCCCCTCACTTTTACAGTACAAATTTCTCGTTTTTTCAGAAGAGCATAGAATAAAAATATTTTGTGCATTGTTTCCAAGTTTTGAAAGAGCGCATTGTAGCTAAATAAAAAAAAAAAAAGATTACTGGTCTTGTGGTGGAACACGACTTATCTGTAATGCCTCGAGTTATTTTGTAAACACAAAAACAAAAGATTTCCCTCTTCTGTACAGGACTGATGAACTTATCTTTGAACCACAGCAAAACTTCAAATTCATTTGCTTTAGCCAAATTATCGACACAGCCATTCGTTCCACAGAAGTATCTCATCAACTCCATGCAGGAACACATCTTAGTCCTGTACAGAATTGCTCAATTATAGAAAACTAACATAATGGACTTATTGGAACGCTGAGTAGATCTCCAAATCGACCGATTAGGTGGCGAGGTAACAGATGTCAGTGAAACAGAAATGTGTGACTTGTTGTTAGTTTGCTCGTGAAAAGTGAAATAGGATTCACGTGCAAGAACAGATTGGCATCCTCCTTTTTCAACACTTTTTTTTTGCCTCATATGGAATTCTGTTGACTTTACTCATCATTGTAGCTGTTTGTTTGAGAGATTTTGATAGACTAGAGGAAGGCAGCTAGTAGAAACACACCACCGCCAACTCTTGGGCTATCTTGTTTGATCGAACAGTAGGATTTTACCATCATGTTACCGCAGATTCTAGTGAACGCTTCTTTGGCTTACCTATTGCTGCTTCTCGTGCAAATTAGAAAGGTTTTCTCCTTGAACATAGTAAGGAGACGGCTTGCGACCGTGTCCGAAAGGTACTCATTCGTTGTGTTAGAGGGTATATCACTGAATTTACAATCTGACCATAGAACTAGTTTTTGAAATTATCTTTTATTCGGAGACAGTCTGTAACGAATTTGTTTTTATGTTTTTATTTTAATATGAACGTTGTTTAGATTAAGTTTATATTTAGCTTACACTGTTAGATAGGTATTGCGAAACTCCCGCCTATTCTCCAAAGTTGTAGAAGGTTCTCGAGAGTAACAATCAACAATATATGTATATACGTAAACGTTTAAAATGTAACATGCATTGTTACGTAAGACTGAAATTTCTAGAACGCCTACACACAGGTATAAATGTAACCAACTCAACGCGCCAAGGAGAGTGTCTATTATTAGTTCGCTATAATCAGTGCACTATAAATGTTCGAAAGCTATAACTGTGGTTTTTATAACGCTTATCAATCGGAAAACTTAAGATATTTGACCAGGAATATTTATAAAACTCGAACGTTACAAATCGCCTAACTTCTGTGGATTCTCATTGGACATTAGTATTTTTACGAAAACATTACCTAACTTCAACGGTGGAAAACAGCGTGTGTGGCCAAGGACAAAGCTAGCTAGCTTCCCAGCGAATCGTATCTACATCAATTCGTAATTAACTCGCTCATCGTAAACCCTCGATAAGATATCAAGGAAGTTCCAGACTAGAAAGAAGACATTATATTGTTTGTAAGTTTGTGAAACTTTTAATTATAAATCATTGTTTGTAGTAACTATTTATAATAATTATTATTGTAAATTGTTCTGTGGTGTGTTTATTAAAACGTATTTGTGTTAAAAACGAAAACGGTGTGTAACAATCTTGTTGGCAAATATCGTAAATTGACTAATATATTGGCATATATTTAAATACTAAATCCAAAGTACAATTTAACTACTAAATTTAAATTGTCAGTTAACTCGGCTTCGGACTCTTCGAAATTCTAATACGTAAGAAGTCTCTTCTGCTGTTATAATGTGACGGCCAATCCCACTTTTCGTTGGTAAAAGAGTAGCCTAAGAGTTGGCGATGTGTGTTATTGACTGGCGGGCTACCTTTCCTCTGGTCTATAGCTTCTCGGTTAGGGACTGCTAGCAGATAACCTTCGAGTAGATTTGCGCGAATTTCCACAAACAAACAAACAAATAAGTATACATGTAGTTAAGTATATCGTATACCAGAGTTCTCTCCAGACCAGGCAATAAAAGAAAACAGTTTTTTGTTTTGTTTTTATATTCACGCAAAGCTATACAAGCCGTTCCTAATTTTAAGGTGATAGAGTAGAACTAGCCCAACTCTTGAGCTACTCTAATCGAACAGTAGGATTTGGTTATCATCTTTATAAAGGATTTAGTGGCAACGGGACGCGAACCATGGACCCGTAGACTTACAGTCCAGAACGGCCCGGCATGGCCAGTTGGTTACGGCACTCGACTCGCAATCTGAGGGTCGCGGGTTCGAATCCCCGTCACACCAAACA
>NW_013668436.1:50755-55347 GCF_000517525.1 Limulus polyphemus | reverse complement strand
GACGGCTAGCGCAGATAGCCCTCGTGTAGCTTTGCGCGAAATTCCAAAACAAACAAACAATACAGTCCAGCACGTTAACTTCAAGACCTTACCCGGCTGGAAAGCATTGTATACATTTATAGAGTAGGAAGGTTAAACGTGTAATTTGTTGAGGTTGAATAAAAAATTTGGACTTTTTCAGTTTATCGTTACGTCCTCTGTAGCAGTCATGCTTTGATTTTGAATTTTTACTTTAATATTTTGAAATAACAAAGTAGGATAAAGTTAGCAGAAATGCATGTTTGGTGAGATCGTATACAACGTATCAAAGTGAAGTACACTTTCAGTAATCTTGCCAGTGGCTTCTATCGAAAATTGGGATCTTAAAGTACTTCAGAAGATAATTGGTGTACTAGTCGCATTTCGAAATATGAATGATTGCATCAAATTTCCGCCCGAAAGTAAAATAGTTAATTAGATTTTCTGTGTGCTCAGCTGTAAGCGAATCTCTATATCTTTTAGGTAAAACCAAGATTCATGGTGACTGGTTAAATTAACCAAGATTACCGTGATTCTGTGCTCGAACACTTTGAAATTCGATAGTTAATGACTGATCGCCGTCTTTAGTTCCAAACAGGATCTAACCTTACTAAATCTAGGTTTTTGCTACATTCATATATTGAATTAACATAGAATTATGTATTCCATGTCACCTCTTGGTGGATACAAGTATACACGAAGCTCCTTGGAGCACTGTGAAAATAGATCCATCTCTTACAGCGTGTCACTTACTTGTGTAAAGGGTTTAAACATATGATTGGTTGAAAAGCCGTACTATTAGCAGACTGTAATCTAACCATACATCTAACTCCCCCTGTCCTTGAGAAAATGATACAATGTATTCAGAAGCTACCAAACTTAATCGAAACCAAGTGAACATTTAAGAATTAATATGTACGTTTTGTTAATCACTCGCACCTTTCTTTTCACTCTCTTCAGCGTTCATCGCTGTTTTTTGTAGCCTTTCTGTTTTTACTATCTAACCAAATTTTTCTTCCCAGTCTATAGTTACATATTATGTGTCACATCAAACAAAGTTAAAACAACAATCATATACAACCACTTGTATACTTTTGTTTTTGCCTCCACTATCGACTTGCTGTACAGGGATTAAACCAAAATTATAAATAGTTCCCTCTGAGGGTTTATAATGCTCTAAGTCGGGTTTCGATACTACGATGGGAAAGCACAAATAACTCATTGTGTATCTTTATGCTTAGAAAACAACAACAAAACATTATAAATAACTGCTCTTGATGTCTGATAATAACAACTTTGAGCCAGTTGTCCAAGCAACTGAAAGCTGCCACTAATGCTTTCGATACCATGAAACAATAAATCGATCTATCAAAAGCAAATTTATCAGTTTGATTTACTTATTGTTCAACGCATCAGGAAGTTAAATTTTCAGCTTTGTATTTTTATTAGGATATTAAAGCTAAAATAATAATAATATGATCTACAACAAAAAAATCGTTTTCTTCCAGAAACACTGGTTATTGCCGTAATAAACAACCTTGAACTTACTGACCCAGAAAAATTGGTCCCCGAGAAAGGCTGTCTGGTTGAAACATTGACCAATTAATTCCTACAGCTATTTTACTTTTTATTTAGCATAGCCAGGTGGTTAGGGCGCTCGTCTCGTAATCTGCGGATTGCGGGTTCGAATCCCCATCACACCAAACATGCTCGACCTTTCAGCCGTTGGGGCGTTATAATGTGACGGTCAATCCAACTATTCGTTGGTAAAAGAGTTGGTGGTGTGGGTTGATGACTATCTGCCTTCCCTCTAGTCTTACATTGCTAAATTAGGGACGGCTAGTGCAGATAGCCCTCGTGTAGCTTTGCGCGAAATTCATAATAAACAAACCTTTTATTTGTATTTTCAGTTTTTAGTCAGTATACAGTTGCAATAATAAAAATATCAGTCAATAAAGTCAAAAAAGTTTTTATTTTACCGCATTTGATATTTCATATACCATTAAAATCCCATAGTTATTTACTTCTGTAATAGTTTCGTTTTGAGTTTTTTACTGATTAAGTATATATTATTACAAGTTACAGCTTTTACAGTAAGAAAGATTTGTATTTAGAACAGGTACGATGTTTCGATCACTGGTGCGATTATTTTCAAGTACACAAGTTTTAACGGTGAAGAACGATTTAGTATTTAAATCAACATTCAACAATCTAACAATGTATTTAAATTCTGGAATTGATAATTGTTGCTTATGCATGTACATATCAATCCGAGTGAATTGACAGAGTATTTATTTATGAATAAAGAAAAAACAAGAACAAAAAAAAGTGAATAAATATATATCAGGCTGTAACTAAAGTTATGTCCAATTTTCAAACGAATTTAGACAAACAAAATAGTGATGATTATAGATGTAGTTAATCATCAGTATATTCTCCATTGCTTTTGATAACCTTGTTCCATCTGTCAACAAGTTTTTGGATGCCACGTTTATAAAATTCTTTAGGTATTGACCCGAAATAAGAGATTAACTCATTTTCGACTTCCTCTCTTGAAGTTAGTCTAAGTCCATCCAAATGACTTTGTAAGCTCCTAAACAAATGATAGTCAGAAGGAGCAAGGTCCGAAGAATATGGTGGGTGAAGCAATTTGTCCCAGCCAAGTTCCTCTAAGAGATCCTTGGTTACTCGTGCGGTATGGGGACGTGGATTATCTTGGTGAAGAATGACCCCTTTTCTGTTTGCTAAGGACTGGCGTTTTTTTGTCCAAAGCTATTTTCAAACGTCGTAGTTGTTGGTAGTAAACCATTGCTGTGACTGTTTGCTTATTGTTTAACAGTTCATAATAGACAATCCCTTGCACATCCCACCATACACTCAACATGATCTTCTTTGGATGCAAGTCCCCTCTCGGCTGCTGGGCAGGTCTATCACCATGACTAAGCCACTGACGACAGCGCTCAACATTATGATAAAGGATCCATTTCTCATTCCCAGTAACAACTCTGTCCAAAAAAGGCACTTGGTGCTGACGTGATGACGTGAATGCAATGTCTCACAGTAAACAACACGTTGTTGGCGATTCTCTACAGACTGGTCCTTTTCAATTCGCGATGGACGGTCATATGGCTAACATTGAATTGTCCGCTAAGATCCGGCCCGGCATGGCCAGGTGGATAAGGCGCTCGACTCGCAATCTCAGGGTCGCGGGTTCGAATCCCCGTCACACCAAACATGCTCGCCCTTTCAACCGTGGGGGCGTTATAAAGTGACGGTCAATCCCACTATTCGTTGGTAAAAGAGTAGCCCAAGAGTTGGCGGTGGGTGGTGATGACTAGTTGCCTTCCCTCTAGTCTTACACTGCTAAATTAGGAACGGGTAGCGCAGATAGCCCTCGTGTAGCTTTGCGCGAAATTCAAAAACAAACAATCCGCTAAGATCCCTAAATGTAATGGCAGGATTTGCTGCAACAGGTGCTTTCAGTGCCTCTGAATCGAGTCCACTTGGACGACCCTCTCTTGGCTCATCCTTTGAACTGAAATCCCAATTTCTGAAACGGAAAAACCACTTCCTACAAGTTTTTTCACTTACTGCATCGACACCATAAGTTCTCTGAATAGACATTGCTGCTGCACTTGCGTTGACCCCTTTATGAAACTCGTAGAGCATGGCATGTCGAACGTGTTCTTTAGTCGGATCAAACATGGTGTCAGTTTGGAAGCATTTTCTTGAATAATGTTCCTATATCCTGAAAGTAAAAGAGGAGTATTACTTATGTGGGCATGACTAAACATCAGATAGAGATCGAACTTAATTAAATCTTGTTCAACATTTTCGGCTCAAAAATCGGACAGAACTTTCGTTATAACCTGATATATATGGAGTGACGGATTTATTATTATATATTTATTTTAATATCAATGTTTGCTTGATTTAAATGTATATTTACAAATGTACATGCCCCCCAGTGGCACAGCGGTATGTCTGCGGACTTACAACGCTAGAAACCGGATTTCGATACCTGTAGTGGGCAGAGCACAGATAGCCCATTGTGTAGCTTTGTGCTCAACTTCAAACAAACAAACATAACTTATACTGTTAAATATGTATTTCCGACACTCCCGCCTAATCTCTAAAGTTGTAGAAGATTCTCGAATGCAAGAATCAGCAATACACATGTGTACGTAAACTCTAGTGTAGCGTGTTAGCATTGTTACATAATCTGAATTTTCGAGAAACTCTCTACACGCTTATAAATATAACCAACGCGATGCGCCAAAAAAAAAGAGTATCTGTTATTAGTTTGCTATAGTCTGTGTGCTATAAACTTCGGAAGCTATAACTATAATTGTGATTAGCGCTTGTTAATTGGAAAACTTCAGATATTTGACCAGGAACATTTTGCAAAGTTCGAACATTACAAATCATTTAACTTCAGTGGATTCTCATGGGACATTAGTACTTTTATGAAAACATTACCTAACGTCATTGGTGGAAAACTCGGCGTGTGTGGCTGGTGAGTAACGAAGGACAAAGCTAGCTAGCTCCCCGTTAAGCGAATTGTACCTACATCA
>NW_013668436.1:43897-50115 GCF_000517525.1 Limulus polyphemus | reverse complement strand
TAATTAACTCGCTCATCGTGAACCCTCGATAACATATCAAGAAAGTTCCAGACTAGAACGAAGATTTTATATTGCTTGTAAGTTTTTAAAATGTTTGTATATAAAATCATTGAGTGTAATAACTATTTGTAATAACTGTTATTGTAAACTGTATTATTGTTTGTATATTAAAATATATATTGGTGTTAAAAAAGAAAATTGTTTGTATCAATCTTATTGGCAAGTATCATAAACTGACTATATATCGGCTTTTACTTAACTGCTAAATCTAAAGTACAATTTAACAACTACATTTAAATTATCATTTAGCTTGGTTTCAGACCATTCGAAATTGTAATACGTGACGATATATATAAAAAAAGAAATATTTTATGCATAATTAAGATTAGGAATGTCCGGGGAAATAAAGATCAAAGACATATATAGATGTGCCTGGGTATTTGTTAATTGTGGAATTGTTTGATTTTATTAATAAAGCTTCTCTGATTTTTCTTCTGTTAATGTGAGGTTCGTGTTTCAGTACTTTGTTTTCACTGAAGTTTAATCTTAATAAACTGTATAGGGAGTCATTTGTTGAAAGTGTTCCGATGCTACAATTTTTCACACGACAAACACCTGAATCAACAAGGTGGATATCGTAGTAATGTACTTCTCAGGAGATTTAATTATACACATAAGATTAGATGATTATTTCGTCGATATTTTAAGACTACAATGATAATTTTTTTGTGTGTAATTCTTCTTGGTTTAACCTCTTCTTTCACCCTGTAGAGAGCACACAGACGTGGCCCCAAAATGAGGGTAGTTTGAAGGCTGAAGTGGCATCTAAGAACATTGTATTATACTGGTTTATGAGTTATGTTTAACAGGCAGTTCAATCGGTTTAGTCACAAATACATTGTACTCTGTGCTGTGAGAAATCATTGGTAGGCCTAACATGGCCAAGTGGTTAGGGCGCTCGACTCGTAATCTGCGGGTTCGAAACCCCGTCCCACCAAACATACTCGCCCTTTCAGCCGTAGGGGTGTTGCAATGAGACGGCCAATCCCACTATTGTATTATACTGGTTTTTAAGTTATGTTTAACAGGCAGTTCAATCGGTTTAGTCACAAATACACTGTACTCTGTGCTGTGAGAAATCATTGGTAGGCCTAACATGGCCACGTGGTTAGGGCGCTCGACTCGTAATCTGCTAAATTATGGACGGCTAGCGCAGATAGCCCTCGTGTAGCTTTACGCGAAATTCACAACAAACCAAACCAAACACCAATGGTATAATGTTATCTGAGTACACTTCTTGTGTACTTTCAACTAAACGAGTTGTTATCTTACTTTTTAAAAAAATCAACTATTGCATTCCGTGAGACGATGATGGTGATCGTGTCAGGAATTACACAAGAAATGTAATAGCTTATTAAAGCAGCTATGATACAAGTACTGGTGTTCTCTAAAGCATATTTTCATGCAAACGCATCGGTCGGTGTGCCATCATGATATATTTTTGATTTGAAATTATGTTTTTTTTTTATGTGATGTTTTGTAACATCATGATTTGTTGATTTTTCTGTGTAATTTCATGTCGAAAGTGTGTTCATAAGTGGCATTGTTAATGTTTAATTATTCTAGAAAGTAAAGTATAAGGTATGTTTCAAAAAGTTATATTAAAAAAGAACTAATTTGGCTGTATGAGAAAGGATAATTTAAAAACTGAGGTTTCGAGATAGATTTAATAAACAATATAACGCATACTTTCAGATAGAATCATGATATCTGATATTGTTCACGATATCAGTTCACGAAGTCTGTAGTGTTTTGGAATATTGATGTATACTAACTCGGTCACGCTTTAAAACACTGGTTAAACTGGATTCGACAGGTAAAAATAAGCGGTTCAGTTCGTAGTGTGTAAAATAAGCCAGATTAGACGAGACTTGATGGAGATATTTTACGGGGAAATAGAAACACCTTAGCTTTTTGGCAGTTAAATGTAACACGCGAAACTATGTTAGAGGCAGTGTTTCTCAAACGGTGGGTCACGAGCTGTCTGCGCTGAGTCAACAATTTTTTTTTTCGGTCCTCGAGGTGTCCGAGAGGTACACTTATCACCTTTGTTATGAACTGTTTTTTTCATCCTTGTAGAGATAATGGGGAGTCGCGACGACCAAAGCCCGGATGCAAGGGTCGTCTGGCAAATTCGGCTGAGAAACACAGGTTTAGGGTATAGAAAGAAACACCCCTCTTGATCTGAGGTTTTACGTAGAACTATATTACAATTGTAACACCACCAGAACTTCTCAAGTCGCCAAGAAACAACTTTAACAGAAAAGGAAAACCAGAGACTTCGATTTATCTATTTTCACATATAACCATCATGCCAGAGAAATCGCTGATACTAGCTCAAGGATGTATCCAGTATACAAACCAAATATGAAAATAAAGTCCTGGTTAAGCCTTTGAATGTGAAACATTTCCGAAAAAAAAAGTACAGGTTGGGAACACCATATTTGTCTGAAACTTGTAGTCAATAATCAAGTTTAGGAACCTGTACAATTTCTGAAAATTGTATAAATATCGTATATACATATACGGTGTCATAGAAAGGTTTAGCTTATTATATTTTTCATATCACAGTAGCAATCTTCAACACGACCAGTAATTTAATAAATACACTAGTCAAAATAACTGAGGGACAGTTTTCTGTATTCTAGCTACCACGATGCACCGTTACTGTTACTAAATAATACCAATAGCACTCATGAGTTCATTTTTATGCAAAACAAGCACGTGTCGGACGACCAGTCATGTGATGTACACACTTCAACTTTATAAAAAGTTGAATGAAATTCAATATGTTACCGGCTAGCAATATGTCGGACAACAGTATAACGTGTGCAGAAACACTGATGTTACCACATGTTATAGGGATACAACCCCCACACTGTGTGTATATTGTATTATAGAATATTTAACGTGTATGTGTTTTCTAATATCCGTTGTGTTCATCAAGGGGAATCAAACCCATGATTTTAGCTTTGTAAATCCGAAGACTTACTTTACTTTCA
Organism: Limulus polyphemus; assembly: GCF_000517525.1. Classification (NCBI taxonomy): domain Eukaryota; kingdom Metazoa; phylum Arthropoda; class Merostomata; order Xiphosura; family Limulidae; genus Limulus; species Limulus polyphemus. The sequence goes on along the minus strand of NW_013668436.1, from coordinate 47,053 downwards.
TTTATTTAATTATATTTTTGCTGTATGAACGTGGCGCTATCTATGAATGTAGTTAACGTTAACTTACATCAAAGAGAATAATTGCTAAGTGACAGCAATAATGGGAGACAGAGGGAGTCGTGAACCCCCTGTTAACATGCCCTTTGTCCCAGACTATCATTCCACGAATTGGTTCATATTGGCCAAGCGACCTTGGAGTAGTTAGATAATGGACAAGCAGATAGACACGCTGATTTTTGTGCTTTATGTAGCCAAAGTACCCGTCTTGGCTCGAGTTATTAGGTTCATATATTCTAGATGGATATGTCAGTGCGTGTATTCTGAACCTATTTTAGCATAAAAGAACAGTCAAAAATATTTTAAACATTTTAATTTCCCAGAAGCAATGAAATACACCATTAACTAGTGACTTGATACAATTATTGTGATAGTATAGATTCTGAATGACCAACTTATTCACCTCATCGCGATGTTGAGAAAAACAATGTTCACTGATATGATAATCAAAAGTAAAATGATATTGATAAGTTAAATCTTCATAGTGAATGTTATTAAGACAAACTATAGTCAATTGTTAGATAGCTAAAAAGTGTCACTGATGCACCAAACGTTGTACATATTTTGTTAAAAGGAACAGTATAATCAGTGTTTTGGAAAAAAACAAAACTGCCACTGTTACAAAAAAAATCGATTCAGCTATTGTTGAGAGAAATAATATTCACTGACTTGACAAATAAGAATATATTGTTGGTACACCGAAAAGTTCCTACTGATGTTTTTTATTCTTGACTTGATAGTACCTCAGATAATTTCATTCATATATCAAAACCTTGGTAACAATATTCACACTTCCTTTCTATGTGGCTTTTTGCTAGCTTGCCTCATAAAAAAAGATGCGCATGCGCGTATACACGTGTTTGTCTGTCCGACTGTCTGTGATTTCTATTTGTAATATAAGAAATCACTTCATTTCTATGTGGTTTTTCTCTAGCTTGCCTCATTATGCCCGCACGTGGATAAGTAATAATACTAAGGTACCCATCCTCGTAGTCCACTTAGTACGGGTGCAAAATTTGAGGTTTCTAGGTTCTTTCCTGTTAGAACTAAGAAGGCCACCTTCTTCTTCTGTGTTTTTTCACTAAATTGCCTCATAAAAAAGATGCTCACGCGCAATCGCGTGTACAAATAATAATAACTAGGGGCACACTGTGCATGTGAGGGTCTGTCTTTATATGATTTATGTTTGTAATATAAGGAACCATTTGTTTTCTATGGTTTTTCGCCAGCTTTTCTCATTAAAGAGATGCGCACGCACGTAGATAAGATAAGTAATATCCAGGTGCACACCCTTATTATAGGTGCAAAATTTCAGGTGTCTAGGTTCTTTCCTTTTGGAGTTCTGGCAGTCACGCTTCTTTTCTATGTGGTTTTTCGCTAGCTTGCCTCATTAAAAAGATGCGCTCGTGGATAAGATATGTAATACCCAGGTATACACACACTCAGAATGGGTGCAAAATTTCAGGTGTCTAGGTTTTTTCCCCTTGGAGCTATGGCAGCCACACTTCTTTTCTTTGTGATTTTTCGCTAGCTTGCCTAATTAAAAAGAGTCCATGCGCACACGAACGTGAATAAGTAATAATACCCAGGTGCATACCCTCAGGGTCCACTTAACATGAGTGTAAAATTTTAGGTTTCTAGGCTCTTTCCTTTTGGACATATGGCGGTCACATATTCTTTTCTGTGTGGTTTTTCTCTACCTTGCCTCATAAAAAGATTCGTGCCTACGCACGTGGATAAATAATAATACCCAGGTGCACACCCTCAGGGACCACTTAGTATGTGTGCAAAATGTCAGGTTTCTGGGTTCATTTCTCTTGGAGTTATGTCGGTCACACACACACATAGACCCACAGACTCGCCCTTTTATTATTACAGATATGTCTAATGGAAGCTTTTGTATCGATTATATATTTTCAATCATTTCATTGCCATATGGTACTTATGGTGAATATAGAAAGTCGAATATTTTAATTAAATAATTTATTTTTTTTTCTTACGAATATTTCTCGAGTTTAAACTTCGTTATATTTTGCGTGCGTAGCTGCCTTAGCGGCTGCTTTTATGTGAGTACAAAGAAGACAAAGTTGTTTTTTCTTCCTTAAGCTTATATTGAAAAAGTAATACCATCTTATTCAAGCATATTCAAGTATCTTTACTTAGAACGTTAACGAACTTTTTTTTAGTGTGTACACGAAGTTAAGTGGGTGGGGAAATAAGTTTTCAAGACACAAGAAACATGTCACGTCTCCATCTATCTCCTTTTTCTAAATGAATCGTGACTCGACAATTGTCTTATGACAGCCGTTGCATGGTTTGACGTGATTCGCCTGTCGACGACTGGTTTTAAGAGCTACTTATGAAGATACCAGTCTGCTTTTTTTTCATGTGTGGTAATTTTCAGAGTTGTATTGATCACTGGCTGAACGCTCATCGCCTTTAGTATCTACCCGTGTTATCCTGCAGTAGCTAATTAGTGATAGTGAACTAAGTCTCAAGTAGTCCTTTTGTATTTTGATAAATCGTACACGTATAAAAGAAAAGCAATTCTTACCCGGCGCATGCGTTTTTACCTTTTCATCGACTCTGCGCGCATTTGGTATTGAAGATAGCAAAGTATTAGATTAATCTACGGTTTTTAAACATGTGGAAGAAAGAAAAGTGTGGGGGATTTCTTATACCATCGCAACACTTGTTTTAACGATAAAATTGTCCGATATTCGGAAACCTAAATAGAATAAAGCGTATCTAAAGTGGCCAGTGGCCCGTGAAATCATATTAGAACATGCACATTTAAACGCTGTAACGTTATGCACGCAAATTTAACTTTGAAGCGTAAAAACAAAGTTATGTTTACATTCTGTTGCATCAAGTGTGCCATAGAATATTGGGTTAGGAATAAGGTATGTGTTTGTCCTTATAGTTGCGTTGTCGTAATTCTCGGTCTTCTTTTCTATAAAAATATGAAGCTAAGATATTGTTACGTCTCCCTTTATTAATTGATTTTCCGTAACTTAACTTAAGCGACACAAGTTCTTTACTTAATAAAACTGATTTATTCTTTCCGAATATAACTTTACCGATACACTCAACTTCAAC
>NW_013668436.1:40885-42959 GCF_000517525.1 Limulus polyphemus | reverse complement strand
AACAATACTTCCGACTGCAGTTCAGTTACTCACTATCTATACACACATTACCTTCCCTTCTTCACGTTTTCCCCTCTTATATATACCAGCCTACCCTACTAGTAAATACTAGAGCATTCGCCAAAGTACATGATAATTCTAGAAACGTTGCGTCACTCTAGTCATGTGACTCGCTGACGCAACAATATTTTATCATCAGAGTAGAACCTGGTAGAAAACGCTATAATTTGTGCATAATAGGCGTGGTTTAAAGTTTCCAAAGCGTGATAAAGGTATTATATTAACCCTAAATCAGCTCTAATGTATATAGCTTGTCATGCAAGTGATCGTAAATGTGATCACTTTTATAAATTCTTATTTGACACTTGTGTTATTAAGAACTTTGCGTGGAGATTACAGTTTATTGTCACGCATTAGTAGATTGAAATTTAACTAAAATAAGGGTATAAAAATGTAATGTTCCACTTTCTGTAAAAACTATGAACTATGAAGACATTCGAGTTTTGTAATTCCTATTTCTTCAGTGAGTTTATGTGAAACTATAGTTGGAAGTTAACACCTAACAACTAGAAATTGAAGTTTCATTGTGTGTCATATGTAATTATGTCTTGCTAGCTATATTTAGATAACTTATATGCCATTCATTATATTTTTTTCTTCTAAATACTGAAGTACTATAGGTTTTATAATTCCCTCTTGATTTGAACGTGTTTTAATGGTAACTTTAAATTTAAAGCACAAAGTGTAGCCTAATTGACAATTTATTTTTCCAAATTTTTAACGTAAACTGATCAACTGTTTTTGAATAATCCTTGGATAACGTATATATTCACATAAACTGTTATGGACGTCGTCAGTTTTTATGGGCAATCCAGTGGCACAGCGATGTGTCTGTGGACTTATACCGCTGGAAACCGGGTTTCGATACCCGTGGGGGGCAGAGCACAGATAATCTTTTGTGTAGCTTTGTGCTTAATAATAAACATCAAACATCTGTCTATCTACCCAAGGTCGTTCGTCTCTAATGGGAACATTATCTACATTCTAAATAGACCATTGCAATCCTAAAGCTAGGTGTGTGTTTATATCAAGGACTGCACTTCATTTTTGATAGTAATTTTATTTTCGCAAGGGATTTCACTAAACGTTTTTAGCCACTTTACTTAGGTAATGGAAAAGGACGGCGATGATTACAGTGCTTGCAGTGTATGATTGTTTTTTGTGTTCAAATGTTATTGAAATTCCGTGGGTGATATCGAATGAAGAGCTTTTGTTTCAGTTGTGCCTAACAGTAAACATGTTTTATGAGGAGAAACAGTCAGCACCTAGCGAAAATTCTTTAATTCCTCAACGTTTCACCTCACGCCCTTATCAAGAGGTAGGCACTCTACGGAATATAAGTCCAGTCTTAACAGAGATTCTGTTCTGTAGGATGTCTACCTCTTGATAAGGTGAAACGTTGAGGAATTAATGAATTTTCGCTGGGTACTGGTTTTTTCTCTTCATAAAACATGTTTACATTCCAATGTGCACTCACTAAGCTGCCTGAATTATTCTGAATGTTAAAGTAAGATATATATATATATATATATATTACATATGAAATGTAAAGTTGGTATGGTCTAAATGTTTTAGATCATAGTTTACACCAGTAAGGTTTACCTCTAAGATGAATGGTCGAGCTGGCACCAATTTATAATCAACGTGTTTATTTTCATCGCCAAACTTCCCAATGCCAAGCAGCTATGAAGAGAGAAACGTTCACTGGGTATGACACAGAGAAACGTTCATCGGGTATGACACAGAGAAACGTTCACTGGATATGACAGAGAGAAACGTTCACTGGGTATGACAGAGAGAAACGTTCACTGGGTATGACAGAGAGAAACGTTCACTAGGTATGACAGAGAGAAACGTTCACTAGATATGACAGAGAGAAACGTTCACTGGATATGACAGAGAGAAACTTTCACTGGGTATGACAGAGAGAAACGTTCACTAGGTATGACAGAGAGAAACGTTCACTGGATATGACAGAGAGAAACGTTCATTGGGTATGACAGAGAGAAAGGTT
>NW_013668436.1:37522-39885 GCF_000517525.1 Limulus polyphemus | reverse complement strand
TATGACAGAGAGAAAGGTTCACTAGATATGACAGAGAGAAACGTTCACTAGATATGACAGAGAGAAACGTTCATTGGGTATAACAGAGAGAAACGTTCATTGGGTATGACAGAGAGAAACGTTCATTGGGTATGACAGAGAGAAACGTTCATTGGGTATGACAAAGAGAAACGTTCACTAGATATGACAGAGAGAAACGTTCACTAGATATGACAGAGAGAAATGTTCACTGGATATGACAGAGAGAAACGTTCATTTGGTATGACAGAGAGAAACGTTCATTGGGTATGACAGAGAGAAACGTTCATTGGGTATGACAGAGAGAAACGTTCATTGGGTATGACAGAGAGAAAGGTTCACTAGGTATGACAGAGAGAAACGTTCACTAGATATGACAGAGAGAAATGTTCACTGGATATGACAGAGAGAAACGTACACTGGGTATGACAGAGAGAAACGTAAACTAGGTATGACAGAGAGAAACGTACACTGGGTATGACAGTTTTTGTAGATTTCTAGATCGTCTCCGTTAATGTAAATTAATTCTGTACAGTATTATTCATTATCAGCATATTCCATCTTTGTAGCAGTGTAGTCTACATCATGTGACTATACAATAAAATTATTGTTACTGAGGGATTTAAAAACAAGTAGTCTGTTATACGAAGGTTGTTTACTATATGTTTAAGAAACGTTATATTTAAAATATAATAAGTTTTACATTGAAACCAATTTCAACTACTAAACAAACCAAAAAGCTATTAAATTATTTATTTCAAATATGTTAATAGATAGCTAGTAACCAAATGGAGCAAACACATTATCTTTCTTTTCTGACTTTTATATTCTAAACAATAAACAGTTAATTTATTTTTTCATCAGCACTCCAACCCTTATGCCCTGGTGTTTTATCTTTCAGATTTTTGAAGGAAAAAAAAAACGTACAATCACTAGCATTGCATTAATCTACCAATAACTTCTGCTTCTCTGTGTACCATACAAAGCGACTCCCAGTGGCACAGCGGTATGTCTGCGGACTTACAACCCTAGAATCCGGATTTCGATACCCGTGGTTGGCAGAGCACAGATAGCTCATTGTGTAGCTTTGTGCTTAATGACAAACAAACAAACCATACAAATTAAATAATGTTTGCAGAACATTACTCAACTCAACATGTTTATAATAAACCTGTATTCATTTTCTGTTTGTGAGATACAGCAGTTTTGTATGATTTCGTACATGTTAATCTATGTCTGTTCCTCATTACCTGTTCTGTGGTTCGACCCCCGTTGCCGCAAAAAACGGTCATTTCCCTCATTTAGATTACAGTAGACCATGAGTTGGCTGTGATAGGTATTGACCAACTGCCTTCCCTCTAGTCTATCTCTTCAAAATTAGAGACTGCTAGCGCAGATAGCCCTCGAGTAGCTTTGTATGAAAATATACAAACAAACAGTTCTTACGGTACAAAACTATTCTCAGAATATGGCACTTGCAACTATCATAAAAAACTAATAAATATTATCCCAGTGTTTCAAGTTATCTGGTGTGATTTCCGATTGAGCAGTTGCAAAAGACGTTATTATGCTGCCTACTTGCAAGAGTTTTTTTTTTTATCTTGGAAAACGGCAAACAATACGTGCAAAAACTAAAAAGAAGAAAGAAATCTCAAACTCACAATTCTCCCATCACTAATGTACAAGTGGTGAGGTCTTGTGAAAGATAGTTAATTAATATATAAAAAGTTGTTTTCATCTTAAGAGGTACTTGAAGATACAACTCTTCAAAAGGTTCAGTGTGTTCAAAAATACTGAATTACATCTACTCAAATATTCCCACTCCGGGATGAGAAGTAAAAGAAGTTTCCAGAACAAATTGCCTGTAGGGACGTTATCTGCAATAATCAGAAGCGATAGCCAAACATTCCATTGCAGCGTCTGAGTTAGATGAAGATCCACCGCTTGAAGGCAACTCGTATGACTTATTTTTCTTTCCACTTATGCTCGCTGGAATAGAATAATCGTTATAGAATTTATGTATTAAAAAATAATAAGATGTAGATCTAAGCTTAAGCTTATTGCTAAAGGTATGAAATTTTTGTAGATGTCGAACAACGTTTGACAGAGTAACGTGTTAGGACATTAGCTTGTTTACTCACTGTTTAAACAAGACAGTGGATACTTTAGGTGACTCTTTATCTTGTTACGACAGCGGTAGTCACGCGACGCTGGAAGCATGCGCGCTGGAGTTCTTAGAAGGATCATGACTTATCGAGGAACCCCGCGAATCTCCTAGTATTTGCTAGGCGCCCTCTTTTTTAGTATATAAGCCCGGCAAATAAAGCTAGCGAAAGAATAGATAT
>NW_013668436.1:23588-37442 GCF_000517525.1 Limulus polyphemus | reverse complement strand
CTAAGGAAATTATCAGACGAGCAGATACATAACAATCTGTTCTGGAAGGTGACTATGAACTTGGTATAGGCTTCATTATTGGTACGAAAATAAATATATATGCTGCTTACGACAGCAAAAGTAATAGTATTCATCAGCGCACGCAAAAAGTAATTCTGCAATTGGGTTATTTGTACGTGAAAACTAATTCACAATAGCAGCAAATAAAATTTTAAACGTTAGAAGTTATTTCTGTGACTGGACTGTTTAAGCGGAATAACACTTATAGTTAAAAACGGTTTTTAACCAGTATAAACGTTTTTATGCACAAATTGTAACTTAGATAAATACTACACAAATTTTTAAATTACAAAATAACTAAAGAAGATAATATTGTCAGTTTGTTGAAAGCTATAACATTTTTTATGTTAGATGAAATCCATATTCAGCATTACTTAAATTACATAAATGTGCCATTAAATTTCGTCTTATTTTTAGTTCAGTAAAAACTACACAGAAGCAACCTACAGTTTTATTAAGGAAATTATTGAATCAGTTATTTGCTAAATTACAATAAAATACAAGTAATGAACATGATTTCTGGATAATTAAAAATAATGAAATTGTGTTAAAAACTCTAGAAAATTTAAATAAAACCCAATTAGCAGATAAAATCCAAACATACGGTTTCACTACATTTACTACCATATCGCTTAATGTTTGTTTGTTTGTAATTAACACAAAGCTACACAATGAGCTATCTGTGCTCTGCCCACCACGGGTATCGAAACCCGGATTCTAGCGTTGTAAGTCCGCAGATATACCGCTGTGCCACTGGGTGGCACCGCTTCATGATTTGATGATGGTGATAGATTCATTAATAGATCGATTTATTGATCCACCAATAAAATAAAATAAAAACATATTCAGTTTTTGCTTATATAATAATAATCATATTCATCTTGATAAATACATTTATGAACATTTTTAAAACCGATGTGGTCTAATTATTCAGAGTCTATTGCTATTTGTATCTTTATAATTATGAAGAAAGTTTTCCTTAACATGTGGATATATCGACAGTTTAATTAGTACTAATAATCCAGTAATAAGTAATTATATTAGTAACATTTATCCAACGGTTTTACAGATCTAAAGCACGTCCATACCAAATACTGGTGCACATTGTTTAGATTTAGATATTAAGATAACTAGCAGAAACGCCGCCCTATGGCCGGATGTTTTTGCTAGTGATCATACCACATTGACAAAATATTTAGAAAAGTGAACATTCTCTAAAAAAGGATTTTTTGTGCGAAGTACTGCACGGGAAAAGTTGCTGATATAAACTGTAATGTTTTTATATATTTAAAGTGGTACTCTTTATTGAAAAAATAACATTTTTTTTAAACTCCGTTTTTTAGTACTATATTTGCCCCCCAGTAGCACAGCGGTATGTCTGCGGACTTACAACGCTAGAATCCGGGTTTCGATACCCGTGGTGGGCAGAGCACAGATAGCCCAATGTGTAGCTTTGTGCTTAACTTCAAACAAACAAACAAACAATCTAGTACTATATTCATAAATTACATCAATAAAGATATAATAAACCCTCACGTACAGTCTAGCGAAAGTCGTGTTCTTGTTGTGAGTAGAGTACTTTATTTAAAATTGTGTTCTATGATAAAGAAATGGTTGTTGCACATACCGTAGTTATTTTTCTAATTATCCGAATCTTAAATACCTAGAGTGTGAAATTATTTTATAGATTTTTGTTTGTGATGTCATTCAATAGATGGCGCCACATGGTATTTATTATTTCGGTCACATACCTAGATACAAATATACACGCTACGTCCATTATAGTAATACTAATATTTATGATTAAAGAAATGATTTCATATTTCAAGTTTTTGGACTTCCATCTCCAAATAGTAATCTACCAACAAATGGTATCACAGCTTCTTAGGTATTGTAAAAAGTTGTAGCAATTTACAAATCTTAATTTATAATATAAATATAGTAGTACAAAAACTGATTTTTATTGGCTTTGGTGCAAAAACCTTACTTACGTATTTTAAATTATTTTATAATGAGTATTAAAAGTATTTATATAAATTTGAAAATAGTGATATAAATTAAATTATACACAACAAAAATAATTTCTAAAATATATCGGTGGGGAATAAATAGAATTACTTATTTGGACATTTATATCTTATATAGGTGAATTGAAGTAGTTATATCACCTTCCCTATATGAAGCGTGCTACTATGTGGATATCTTTTAGAACTATTGAAGATCCAGATAGTAGCATGGAAGGGTGGAGGATGGGAGCTATAGTTATAATCTAGGTTAGGCTTAGTATATTAATACCTTAACATTTTGGTATTTATATACAAGCATATTATTTAGGATTGGAATACTAACTTCAAGAACAGTCTTGCTGCCTCCCCATTGATGTATTGTATTCTAATTATTATCTTTCATATTTCTTTTTTTAGTATTTATTTTGAGTAACCACCTTTCCACTTCTGGCTGCAGACAACGAAAGCTGGTAAAGATGTATGACGTTGTGGGCTAGTGTACCTACATCTGCTCCTTTTCTTTTATCTTCTAAGCACGTGAGGCCTGCGAAACTGGGGTTTTAAAATGTATGAATGGTGTACCCCCAACGCAGTTTGGGTCTTACTTCCGCCGGTACCTCAAAAAACCAGGGCACATTATATAATGACCCACCCTGTGATTTGTGCCCCGGTGTTAAATATATTTTGTGGCTGCGTTTATTATGTTTTTCAAGTATATTTTTTCGTTGATTTATTTACTTATTTTTTCTTCTTTATAAAATTACATTATATATGTATATATATAATATATACACACACACACACATTTTACCTTTACATTTTTGCTGTAGTAATTATCTTTGTATTTCTGCATTCCTTCCTTCATTAAAGTGTATTAGTAATACTGCTTCTTCGTTTGTTTTTGCATTGTCTGTAGTGTATTTCTGTAACGATTAATATTGTTGTGTAGAATTTTTTGGTAAAAAGAAGATGGGCCCGGCATGGCCAGGTGGTTGAGGAGCTCGACTCGCAATCTGAGGGTCGCGGGTTCGAATCCCCGTCCCACCAAACATGCTCGCTCTTTCAGCCGTGGGGGCGTTATAATGTGACGGTTAATCCCACTATTCGTTGGTAAAAGAGTAGCCCAACAGTTGGCAGTGGGTGGTGATGACTATCTGCCTTCCCTCTAGTCTTACATGGCTAGCGCAGATAGCCCTCGTGTAGCTTTGCGCGAAATTCAAAACAAACAAACAAAAAGAATAATGCAAAGTTCTGTTCCCTTAATGAAAAGGAAAGCGTTTTATTTCTTCTACTAAAAGTTCTACGATTCTGCTAAACTAACACTCACTGATAGGCCTAACTTTACAGTAGCCGTTAACACAACATTCTTACTTACATACTGTTACGTATCTGCTTGTTTGTTAATTTCCGGTAGAAATTCTTTTTGAAGAACTTTAGCGATACAAGTCCTTTCTTGTTTAAACCAGTTTATTCTTTCGCGATACAAACTTTTAGTACACAGTAATTCCACAGTCAGTACGTTTCTCGTCACTTTAAACTTAAAAACTTCTATAATACATGTTATAAATCACAGTGATTCACACACTTTACTTACCGTCACTACTGTTCGCTTCTTTAATTATCTATCTATCGCTGGCCTCTCTGCCAGGCTTATATACTAACAAAGGGGCGTCTCGAATGTACTAGGACTCCCCCGAAAATTCATGATCATTCGAAAAACTCCTCGAACACGCCACCAGCGCCATCAGTGTCACGTGACTTCCGCTGTCGTAACAATACTAATTTTCTCTCGTATCTCTAGTACTTGTCTTGTTCGAATCCCCGTCCCACCAAACATGCTCGCCCTTTCAGCTGTGGGGGAATTCTAATGTGACGGTAAATCCCACTATTTGTTGGTAAAAGAGTAGCTCAAGAGTTGGCGGTGGGTGGTGATGACTAGCTGCATTCTAGTATTTCACTACTAAATTAAGGACGGTTAGCGCAGATAACCCTCGTGTGGCTTTGCGTGAAATTCAAACTAGTAAACTAATACTTCGTTGGAATAAACTTACAAACTCGCTAACTCAGTAATCAGTCCGCCACAGTAACAGACTTATTAATCAGTCTAAATTAGGTAAATGTTTTCTAAATTTTAAAAAGATTATAGGCACTTGCTCTTAACGCGACATCCAAACTCTCTCTGGCCAACAACAATACAACGTATGAATTGAAAAAACAAAAACGAAACAGCAAACAACATGTTGAACAAAAGTAAATAGTAAGCCTAACTTACGTACAGCATTAGATTGTCCTCAAACTCGTGTTCATGTTTTGTTATTGGCATATATTGCAAGACAATTTAAGTAATGCTACAAAGTTAAAGGAATGAAAGGATTAGAAGCAGTTATTTATATCTACGTGATATATGTCATTTGTAGGCCAATCGAGTGAGAGTAGTAGACGTTTTTTATCTTGGAAATTGCGATGTTCAATAATGCACTTATTGGATCTATCATATTAACATGCTGTTTATTAAATAGTTGGTATTTCGATATGTTTCTTGTAAAACGTCTTAAGGACAACGGTACTCGGAAAAAGTATAGACAAAGGCTATCTAATTTGAGGAGGACTCTTAAGACATTAGTCGACGATTTTCTCGAAGTTGACTTCCTAAGTTGTTTTTTTTAGCTTATTCCACGCGGTTCTACACGAATCCTGCTTTTGCGTATCTTTTGGCATTTATAAATAATTAAGTACAATAAATAAAAGGATGTCCAGTTTTTGCAGTTATCTTAAAAGTTTCTGAAAGTGTTGTAATGGTTGAGTTGGAATATACATTTTTAGAGAAAATGTATTATTCACGTTTTTGAATGTCTTTACAAGTCATGGTGTGATGTTACTGTGTCGTTGTCGTGCATAATAATCTATTAAGTAATACATGAAGCGATTATACACCTAGAGTGTTACTAAGTGTTATGTTACGTATTTGCTTGTTTGTTAATTTCTCGTAGAAATTCTTTCCGAGAAACTTCAGCGATACAAGTCCTTTCTTAATTAAAACTAGTTTATTATTTCTCGATACAACTTTGCAATACACAGAATTTCCATAGTCAGTTTAACTTAACTACTTTTATAAAAACACGCTATAATTCACAGGGATTCATACACTTTACTTACGGCTTGACTCGATTATCTATATCTTCAATCTCTCTACCTACGCAGTTCCTCTCTACGCTTTATTTGCCGGGCTTATATACCTAAAAAGAGGGCGCCTGGAACAAACTAGAGTTGCCAGGAAAAGTCACGATCCTTCGAGAATATCATCACGTGTTACCAGAGTCACGTGACTTCCGCTGTCGTAACAGTTAGTTTGTAAATGTGTATAATAGGTATACTTATGTGACCAAAAAACTTCTGTGCATTAAAAAGAAATTAATTAGGGACAAATGTTTGTTACTGTAGGATGTTATATACATACATATATATATATATATATATGTACATTAACATAGAATATTCTGTTATAGTGCTGTGAAGGTGCGGCACTCGGCGTATGTTAACGATGTATAAAACTTGTAATTTGATGATTCTATGAGTATAGAATTTCCATAGTCAGTTTAACTTAACTACTTTTATAAAAACACGCTATAATTCACAGGGATTCACACACTTTACTTACGGCTTGACTCGATTATCTCTATCTTCAATCTCTCTACCTTCGCAATTCCTCGTTAAACTGGTACACAATTAAAAACATTTTATTTAGGCCTAGCTATGGCCTTCAAAATTAGATAGGCCTAAATAAAATGTTTTTAATTGTGTACCAGTTTAACGATTGAATATTATTTATGATTTTAACTTTATACACAAGTGCCAAAATACGATAAGTCTATGAGTATATGTTGATGTCAGTTTGAAGCTTCTGAAGAAAGCGACAAAGTAGGCTGTTCCTGAAGCTCTTTGCACCTACATATCAACTTCTTCATAAAATCGCTGTCGTAATATAAACAGTACATTTTTATTTGATATTTCTGTATTAAACTTCTCAAATATCCTTAATCTTTAGCTTTGAACTTCTGCACATGCATATTATTCGCCATGATTTTATCGAATGCCAATAGATGGTGCTGTAATCAAACATTTATTATTTTTAATGAAAATATTCTTAAAATCTCAAGACAGGTTGTTGTGTAAAACATTCATTCTGTAGTATATATAACATATAGTACTGTTGATTATTTGTTAGTTTTATCAGATCTCAAATCCGTTAAACAGACAGACCTCACACCAGCTTCCTGTTGTGCTGATATCTAGAGTAAACATTCATTGTACAGGACATGGTGTTGTAGTTGATAATTCGTTCTAATAAGTATACCAGGGTGCCCTATAACACTACATAAACAGCAATATCCTCATTAAATATCATTCACGTGCAAAAACGTCTGTTTTGACACGTTTTAGTGTGGTAGGAACTGTCGTAATGTTCCCGTGTTTAAAAACAAACAAACCACGAGACATACACTAGTAAGTCTGCCGAGAATATGAGTGTTTGTGTAAGGTAAGATATCGGAAATATAGAATAATATAGTAAAAATCCCACCAAATTTTAAAAATATAACCAAAAATAACACAAAAGAAATTCGCAATATATATAAAAAAACTCACGTTGAAAAAAGCAAATAAACTAACGTATTTCTATGTTTTCACGACAACTAAATTTAGAATTTTATCTCATTTTATTTTACTTCCCAAATTGCATTTCGTAGTTGAAAAGGTTTAATATGTTGTAACCAGGGAGTATAGGGTGTCCCCCTTGGTTTTTTGGTTTAATATGTTGTGTCCATGGAGTTTGGAGTGTCCCCTTTGTTTTTGGTTTAGTCTGTTGTGGCCAGGGAGTTAGGAGTGTCTCCTTTGTTTATTGGTTTAACACTCCAAACTCCCTGGCCAAAACATATAAAACCATAAAACAAAGGGGGGCACTACAAACTCCCTGGCCACAACATATTAAACCAAAAACAAAGGGGGACACTCCTAACTCCCTGGCCACAACAGACTAAACCAAAAACCAAGGGTGACACTACAAACTCCCTGGCCACAACATATCCCCCCCGTTGTTTTTCGTTGTTTCTGTTTAAGTTTATATTGTGCTTAAAAAATCTGATATCATTATGTTCTACAAGTTTTGTAACATAAATCTTTACCGCTTCTTTTAACTATGTACGTGTATATATATATATATATATATTTATATGTATGTATGTATGTATTTATTTTGCTAAGGGTCGGTATTTCTAAATCCTAACAGATACCCAAATATTACAGGGGAACACTGGTATTGACACAACATCAACTAAAAAATTAGATAGATGCTAAAACGTCGATAGAAGGCATTTATGGATAAGATTATTTCAGTTCAGTGTATCAAACATTTTGTGATTTATCCTCATGGTATAAATAACTCTGTAACAAATTATATACGTTAGAGTACAATAAATTGGTTTACAAATTATTTAAGTTACGTTTTCTTGTATATCTGTTGTTTATCGTTACAAAAATATACTTCCAATTAGAAGTTATGTCAACGATTCACTCATTCTGTCGTTCTCTCTTACACACGCACACCTCACGTCACAAAAAAACTGTAGCGTAACTAACACACCTGCTTTCCTTTCCTAAAACTAACACCCCTGCTTACCTTTCCTAAAAACTAACACACCTGCTTACCTTTCCTAAAACTAACCCACCTGCTTTCCTTTCCTAAAACTAACGCACCTGCTTACCTTTCCTAAAACTAACGCACCTGCTTACCTTTTCTAAAACTAACGCACCTGCTTACCTTTCCTAAAACTAACGCACCTGCTTACCTTTTCTAAAACTAACCCACCTGATTACCTTTCCTAAAACTAACCCACCTGCTTACCTTTCCTAAAAACTAACATACCTGCTTACCTTTCCTAAAACTAACACCCCTGCTTACCTTTCTTAAAACTAACGCACCTGCATACCATTCCTAAAACTAACCCACCCGCTTACCTTTCCTAAAAACTAACACACCTGCTTACCTTTCCTAAAACTAACCCACCTGCTTACCTTTCCTAAAACTAACGCACCTGCTTACCTTTCCTAAAACTAACACCACTGCTTACCTTTCCTAAAACTAACGCACCTGCTTACCTTTCCTGAAACTAACGCACCTGCTTACCTTTCCTAAAACTAACGCACCTGCTTACCTTTCCTAAAACTAACACCCATGCTTACTTTTCCTAAAACTAACACCACTGCTTACCTTTCATAAAACTAACGCACCTGCTTACCTTTCCTAAAACTAACGCACCTGCTTACCTTTCCTAAAACTAACACCCATGCTTACTTTTCCTAAAACTAACACCCCTGCTTACCTTTCCTAAAACTAACACACCTGCTTACCTTTCCTAAAACTGTACTTGAAGTTTTATGGTTATAGCTTACTTAAAAAAGATTATGTTGACATGACAGATTTTAAGATGCCTCAAGGAGTCAGGAGGAGTCCAGAGAACCTTGAATAGGGTAGATCCAGAACTCAAAAACCAAACTGCCCCTGTTGGAGATAGGATCCTTCAGGGCTACAGGGATCGATAAATCCAAAGCCGAAGAATTTTGCTGTGGGAGTGCCCCGAGAAAACCCACTTTCACGGGCCAGGTGTCGAAAAAGTATGCCTGGGCCGTGCTCGAGATAAGATCCGGAACATATAAGAACGTTGGTGGAAGAGAAGGCGAGGGTGAGAAACATCACATTAGTTTCTCAGGAGATAGTTGCGATCGGGACGTTGCAGGCTTGGAAAGAAACGGTCAAATTAGTCGTCGTCATCATCATCATAGTAGGTTGGGTCGAAAGGGCAAAAGCCGTCACAAATTTTAGGGTCGGAGGGTATAGGCGTGTGCATTTGTTTTTTGTTTGGATTTTCGCGCAAAACATTGAATATAAAGTGAAATTGAATTGTGAGAAGCTGATAAATTAGCAGTAAAATCGCGTTCATGTAAAACTTTGCTAGGCACTTCGAAATGTTTGTTTGGAATTTCGTGCAACGCTACACGAGGGTTATCTGCGCTAACCGTCCCCTTATGAGTAAAAGACTAGGCAGCTAGTCATTACCGCCAACTCTTTTCCCAACAAATAGTAGGATTGACCGTCACATGATAACGCCCCCACAGCTGAAAAGGCGAGCATGTTTGGTGGGACGAGGATTCGAACTCCCGACCCTCAGATTGCGAGTCGAGCGCTCTACCACCTGGCCATGTCAGGCAGTCGTGTGGGACCGGAGTCTTTGAAGAAGATTTCGAGAAGGCTGTTCGTCGGTGGTGGTTGAGTCTGCGTGTTTTTTTCACTTGGTGGGAGGTTTAACCTGCGTGGACATGATGGCAAAAGTGGTAATGTCTGTTGATATGGCTGAATCTTTCGTTTCCAGGAGGTCGGTCTGGGTGGCTTGATCAATGGTAGAAATGTTTCTGCTTGTTTGAGTGAATTGGCCGGTAGAGGGCGAAGTGGTGCGTGGTGGCAGTTGTGTTGGTGGCTTGAAGTAATTGTGATTATTTGATTGGACCAGAGGTGGTGAAGCTTGTCTACAATTTCTTCTATAAGGGTTTTTTGGCATTAAAATGAAAGTAATGATAGAATCAGCTTTGGCTGTGAATGAGTTATGCTGTCGGTTTGGATTGTGTGATGATTCTCATGAATTGAGTTGACTTGCCATTTCCAGTTAGTCGGGAGCGGTTCCGGTGAACAGCATGTAGCTTAGTGTTGGTCGATTCTTGGATTTCTTCGGGAGTTATGGTGAGGTCGACGACTCGGATGAACACTGAGAATAGGTGGATTTTACTTTTCGGAGTTGCGCACGTAACATGAGGAATTCCAGTGACTACAGAGATGTGTTAAGTCAGCGTGGCTTGAGAAAACATATGCATTTGCTAACTCTCTAGGCTTATTCTCCGGTGGGACAGCGGTAAGTTTCCGGGGTTCGATTGCCCGCGGTGGACACAGCAGGAAGCCCAATGCGGCTTTGCTGTAAAACAAACAAATTTTAGGCCTACATATGACCGACCATGACTTCATTTTATTCCGGTTACCGGTGTCGAAAATAAAAAAGATGCGAGGTGCATATTCTTTATTTTTTATATTTTTGAAGTTCAGAGAAAACAAAACAGAAAACTGTTGTTTTGTTGTCATGCAGCATCGCGGTAATTAAGCGACAATATAAGTTTTGTTTCTTCATTGTTTTGTTAACATCACTCCTCGCTTCTGAACTCATAGAAGGAGGAATGAGTGAACATGTTAACTACGTTTGTAGGCCACGAGCTGGAGCGCCTCCTAACGGATGATATCTAGTCCCACGTTTATTAGCTTGTTTTGTGGTTATCATTGCATAATTATATTTCTTAATCAACACATATAATTAAGCAGATATAATAAAGATCTATAGTAGGTAGAGTTCATCTTTATTTTTTCCAGATGCCAGGCAGTTGGCGACGCTTTTGAAATACACATTACTTTTGATAAAAGAGTTAGCATTAAGGATCACATATAAAGTGTAATAGACTTAAAATAAGACCCAAAACTCGAGCGCTTTCGAATGGTTGATTCTTCTTCTTCAGGAGAACAAAGAAATACACATTAGATATTGATAAAATATTTTACTTATAGTTTTCTGATCAATGAAAAATAATACCATTTACCTAATGTGTTCCTCTTCGAGGGACACCCTTTTGTTCCCCCATTTTATATAAACCTTTGCTGCAAAAGAAAAGTGGGAATAATTTGTGTTTGTAAAACGTGTAAAAGAAATAAATCTTACTTGTTATCTATTATATTATTTATTTTGAAATGTGATCCATACCAAATTTTGAGTATTATATTTGTTTTAAACTCATTTTCTGTGCCATTTCTACACCAAAGAGATTCCTGTGTGAAATTATTTTACGTTGTTGTAATAATGCGTTTATTCCCAGAGAATCACGTAGTTACATTACACAAAATATTAATAAGTACATATAAATTAAGAATAAGTTTGTTTGTATGTTTTGAATTTCGCGCAAAGCTACACGAGGGCTATTTGCGCTAGCCGTCCCTAATTTAACAGTGTAAGACTAGAAGGAAGGCAGCTAGTCATCACCACCCACTGCCAACTCTTGGGCTACTCTTTTACCAACGAATAGTGGGATTGACCGTCATATTATAACGCTCCCACGGCTGAAAGGGTGAGTATCTTTGGTGTGACGGGGATTCGAACCCGCGACCCTCAGATTGCGAGTCGAGTGCCCTGTAATTAGTGGAGAGGAGCGCATGCACCAGATTTGATTTGTAGTTTTAACACAGAACCGAAAATCAAGTATCGTGAACATTTGTGGTTGATTTTTATTCACTTCAGCGGTTGAATAAGAGATACCTTTTTAGTATGTAATTATTACCAATAGAAACTCCACTATCAGCAACCTTATTGATGGTCTTAACAGAAGCAGTAAAGTGACGTGACCATTCCCATAAAATATGTATTGAGATATATAAATAAAGAAATTTTTATATTTAATTTAAGTTAAATTTAAAGATAGGATTAGGGCATAGAGAGGTATGATTTGTGGTAAAATAAATTAACGTTTAGTATCTTTATTAACTCAATAAATTGTAGAAGTAGAAGCATCAAAGTTAAAACTCTTGTAATTAGTATAAATGCTACTGGTAGCCAGTTATTTTAAATTATACTTTGTGTAAAAGTTATGTTAAAGGGATATCGTGAACAATCCGTCTTCTTACAAACAATATTATAACATTTCACGTGAACAGCCGGTCTTTTCATAAACAATATAGTAACATTTCACCATTTCCAGACTTCTCATAAACAATATATAACTTTTCACTGCACATCGACCAGTATGTTCTTCTTACAGTTGCTATCTTACTCTTCACTTGAAGACTTTCCTTACCTTCAGGATTATAACTTCACATTATAAACGTCACTCTATAAGTACCTATAACATTCTTTTCAGGGTTAATATAACTTTTGTCTTACAATCTGTACAGTGTTATTAAACATTTCACCTCAGAACAACCTTATTAGACTTCTTAATGTCAGTTTACAGAGAGTTGATCCAGATTTTTGGCACTGTTTTTGTATTACCTTATCAACTTGCATCTGACCTGTAACTACATGGATTTAAAGCTCTTAACCTCTGTTGAAATTTAGTTGAAGTTGGATGTTGACAAGTACAGATAGTGTCTGAAACTGATCCCATGCGGGGAGGTTACATAGCAGGACTTTCTAACGTCAAGTTCTCCTATTTCACGATTATAAAAGGGGAAGCGAAATTCCGGTAGAAAAACAAACACTTGAGACTGGTACAAGTGTGTGATTGTTAACTCCACCATAAACTATATAAGTTACGATTTTTATCAACAATCGTATTCGTAACAAAACTCACCCATGTGAAAACCAATGTGCTGAAACAGATAAAATTAATGAAACAAATGTTAATCACCCAAACAAAGAGAAATGCATCGTACTAGGCCTGTGTATTCTTTATTTTTTATCCAAAAAGTATAAAACATTTAAGGTCAATCAAAATAATGAAACTTAATTACAATATAAAAATGTAAAAAAAATATAAATACTATAATCTTTAATGTTTACAGTTTGACTTTTGCCAAACTTAGTCAAAATATGTTACCTGACTAAGATCATTTTTGGTGAAGGCGTTAAATATAGACACTCGTTAAAGAATCTCCACAAAGAGCATAGTTCGATGTTTTTCTTGTCCCCCTTAGGACACGGACCACTGGAGTCAATAGATTGTTTGTTTTTGAATTTCGCGCAAAGCTACACGAGGGCTATCTGCGCTAGCTGTCCCTAATTTAGCAGTGTAAGACTAGAGGGAAGGCAGATAGTCATCACCACCCACCGCCATCTCTTGGGCTATTCTTTTTCCAACGAATAGTGGGATTGACCGTCACATTATAACGCCCCCACGGCTGAAAGGGCAAGCATGTTTGGTGTGATGGGGATTCGAACCCGCGACCCTCAGATTGCGAGTCGAGTGCCTTAACCACCTGGCCATGCCGGGCCGGAGTCAATAGATAATCCAATTATTCACAGTACCACACCGGTGTTAATGAAGATAGTTTACTATCTTCAGCGGAAGTAACCAAGGACCAAAGTGGTCCACTGAATGTGGGAACCTCTCTTGGAACTTTAAACAAGATAATTCACACGGATTTGGGTCTAGAAAAGCGACTCAACAGTCGTGTTTATTAGTTCTTCTAAAATCTAAAACATATAACTGGATGGAAGAAAAACTGTCGAAAGCTGTACTATCTGGCAAATAACAAGAGGATGTTTGTGCTGACATAAACGTTCAAAAGCTCAATGAAATTATTATCATCTTGCTGGTGAGGTGTCATTTTAAAAATGGCACAGGGCGTGTCGCAAACATGTTTCAAAATGATTTATGGTAGTTACAGAATACACCGTTAATGATAAGTTTAAACGCTTAGAGAGTCGAGGTGAATCCGTACTTGAACTCTACATTACTATCAGACCAATGTGCTGGCATCTTTATACCGCAAAGAATTACCATGTTTGTAAAGATTGAATGCTAATAAGATACTGCACCGTTAAGATAAATCATCGAGACACACAGCCAAGTAAACATGTCAATTCTTTTTCGGTATTGTTTGTGTACATAGAGGAATTCACAATCATTTTTCATGGACGTCTAGGCTTTTAAGTTGCTCAAACACACCTTCTTAGGTCGTCGTCAGCGCACTTTTGAATCAGTGGTGATT
>NW_013668436.1:17412-22733 GCF_000517525.1 Limulus polyphemus | reverse complement strand
AACTTTTAGTTTTCGTATAGTCAGTACATACACTTTGGTTTAGAGAAACTTTGTTTTCTTATAGTCAGTACATACACTTTGGTTTAGAGAAACTTTTAGTTTTCGTATAGTCAGTACATACACTTTGGTTTAGAACAACTTTTAGTTTTCGTATAGTCAGTACATACACTTTGGTTTAGAGAAACTTTTAGTTTTCGTATAGTCAGTACATACATTTTAGTTTAGAACAACTTTTAGTTTTCGTATAGTCAGTACATACACTTTAGCTTAGAGAAACTTTGTTTTCTTATAGTCAGTACATATACTTTAGCTTAGAGAAACTTTTAGTTTTCGTATAGTCAGTACATACACTTTGGTTTAGAGAAACTTTTAGTTTTCGTATAGTCAGTACATACTCGTTAGTGTAGAATAACTTTTAGTTTTCTTGTATACACTTTACGACTTAGAACAGCTTCTAAACTGCTTGTAGTGAGTATATACGCTTTACTTTAGAAAAATGTTTAGGTTTCTTTTAGCCTTAAGTTTAAAACAACCTTTAATTTTCATTTAGTCATTATATACTTTACCTTAGGACAACTTAGTTTTTTATGGTTAGTACGAAGACCTTAGATCAACCTTAACAGTTTTCTTATGGTCATTATAAATACGTTACTTGAGAATACCCTGTTATAGCTTGGGGCAGATTAGAAAAAATTACTAACATTTTAAATGTAATCTTTGTTATAGATTTCAAAATCATGAAGCGAGAATAAATATTTTAATTAGTCTTATAACCTCATGATGAACGATCTTGTAAGTTTGAAAAAAAGATCTATTATTTGAAAATAGTTATGTCCAGTTTTATTTATAGTGTTAAGAATTTAACGAGTAAAAGCAACAACGAATATGATTGTAATATATCAACCACACTACATCTGCCATGTCCGGCATTGGGATATGATGGACATATCAGAAGTGTAGGTGCTATTTATATCAATAATTTTCAGGAACAACATCTGTTATGCCGGCTGTGAAGTAGATTTAGTAAGTGAATCACTATTATTTATTTTATTTGTAACACTGAATATTTATTATATTGACATTAAGTTATTGAAAGTTTCGGATGGCATCAAACTCGGACATTTTTACACAGCATACACAGACTCAGTGTAATTATATAATGTACACTTTTCACGATTTCCTGTGGTAATTATGTGAAATAAATTGTGTTAGTTAATATTAGATGCTTGAAAATTATTTTCTTAATTTTTTGAAAGTTAAAAAGTCTGTACCTTTAGAATATAAAGCTTTCACGTTGCTGCAGCCAAACTGAAATAGAAAGTATTGTAACCAAAGACAAATTGTCTCGAGCCTCTGTGTATAGTAAAGTAGAATAAATGCTCCACTGTTTGTGCAGAATGATTTACAGCTGAATCAAATGATTCCGCAAATACGAATAATGTTTTGGAAACGTAATGGTCTAACTCTGAAAACTTTAGATTCGCCTAAATGATGTCCTCTTGGTTATTACTTTCAGTAAGGCGTTGAAATGTCCTCCTATTGATAGCAAAGAATAAATGTGCGTCTCTAGTCGGTTGTCCCAGGTGTCAGTCCTCCTTAGAACTTCATTTCTTCTAATGCGATACTTCTGTCTTCAGTGTGGGTGGGAATAATTTCTCATAGAGAAGACGTCGAAACATGGAGCGGTTAATGCGTAATGTGACACAAGGTGTTCCTAAACAAGGCATTAAGAATGGCGAGTGGCATTTTTCTTTAAAACTATGTAGTTATTCGTGTGGTGTACTTTAGAAAAATTTGAAAATAAACTAGTACAACGTTTTAAGCTTTATCTCTGTTCGAATCTATTTGAACGTTTTTAGTGTAATGTTTGAACAATTTTTTTAATGTGTTAACGTTTTAACAAAGATTGAAAAATGGAGAAATCATAAAATAAAAGTTGAAATAAACTCGTTGAAAATTGTTTATAACTGTAATTATTTTAATAAAAACTTTTTTCTATAGCATACATGATCTTTTGGCCGAAATCAAAACTATTTATTAATATTAATAAACCTTCTTTGTTGAAAAACGGCATATTTTTAAAACCAATTCCATTAATTTATTGTTAATAAATTTAATTAATGTAAAAAAAAATCATTATTTGGTTTACTTCACGGCTGACTCTTTAAATATTTCATTAATCAAATATTTTTCCTGCAACGTGAAATAATTGTATCAGCACTGTAGGCTGGCTCTTCTTCTTACATCAGTTAAACCTTACTTAACTAGATCTTCCTAACATCGAATATACAAATAATAATGATCGATTCTTTCTACTTCCCCCCATGGCACAGCGGTATGTCTGCGGACTTACAATGCTAGAAACCGGGTTTCGATACCCGTAGTGGGCAGAGCACAGATAGCCCATTGTGTAGCTTTGTGCCTAACTACAAACAGACTTCTTTCTACCATTGCCAGGTGTGTTATACGCCTTACTTTAGTGTGAACAGTAAAGTTTTTTGGGAATTTTGTTTTTCCAATGTACAACTTTGACTCAGTTCTGTAGTGTCTTCTGCTACATAAGGCTACACTAAAAGGTGTTGGGCCCGGCATGGCCAGGTGGTTAGGGCGCTCGACTCGCAATCTGCGGGTAGCGGGTTCGATTTCCCGTCACACCAAACATGCTCGCCCTTTCAGCCGTGGGGGCGTTATAATGTGACGATCAATCCCACTATTCGTTGGTAAAAAAGCAGCCCAAGAGTTGGCGGTGGGTGGTGATGACTAGCTGCCTTCCCTCTAGTCTTACACTGCTAAATTAGGAATGGCTAGCGCAGATAGCCCTCGTTTAGCTTTGCGCGAAATTCATATCAAACAAACAAACAAACTAAAAGGTGTCATTGCATAAAATTTTGTTCAAATGTATGTTTGGTTGATTTACAGTGTTTTCTGTTACACATGCTAGTTGACCTTATCAGTATCATACCAGATTTCATGTTCATATGTTGGATGTTCTTGAGTTTGTGTATGAAATGTACGTCCTGATATACACGCAAACTAATTTATAAATTTGGAATCATTCGTTTTATATCCAAACAAATAAAATGTTAGATATTAGCTTTTATTATATTTTCTGTTATAAAAATACTCGATATAAAAAATCACGTATCTTACAGAAGTTTCTTAGGAAGCCCAAAGTTAGCAGTTTCAATTACTTGGAAATTGGATTATTGAATTTTTTTATACCAAAAAAGATGGGACTGAATAAAAAAACAAATTTCATGTTTGTTGCTTTTTTTCATTCGATATTCTGTTTCTTCATAATGTTTTTGCATGATAAATGTTATAGAAGTTCTTTCATTAGTTTGATGATTTCTACAACTGAAGGAATGAAATGTAATTGCTGTCCATTATGAGTTATTTATTTATCTTTTAGGCTGACTCCTTAACCTTTCCACCATCAAGTGTTTCACATTGTGTCTCGAAAGGCAAATCTGAAGTAAGTTATGTTCCCAAGAAATGTATTCAGTATATGAATAGTTTTCTTTCCATCACCATCTTATATTAAAAATAAACTACTGTATAAAACTAATTTAACTATAATTATTTCTAACTAGTGTGTGTGTGTGTATGTAGACTAGATATGGGTTTATAATACTAGTGGTTTACTTAATGTTGTAAACATAATTGTCCTATCAAATTGTTTGTTTTAACATTGATATTTTAATCAAAAACCCATAAAAATGAGTTTAGAACAAATAAATTATTAAAACTTTAAACTTGGAACTATTAGCAGGTATTATTAGAAATACATTTTTGATTTAAGAAAATATTAACTTTCATTTTGTGTATTGAACTGTGATGATCTATTGTGTCCAGTTTGGACTCATTGTTAACTAATTATTCAGCCTTTATTTGTGGATGAAACTCTGATGATCATTGCCTCCAGTCTGAACTCATTGATAACCAGCAATCCTGTTTTCAATTTGTGGATTGATCTGTTGTGTCGAGTCTGAACTCATTGTTAACTAATCATTCTGCCTTTATTTGTGGATGAAACTCTGATGATCATTGCCTCCAGTCTGAACTCATTGATAACCAGCAATCCTGTTTTAAATTTGTGGATTGATCTGTTGTGTCTAGTCTGGACTCATTGTTAACTAATTATTCAGCCTTTATTTGTGGATGAAACTCTGATGATCATTGCCTCCAGTCTGAACTCATTGGTAACCAATAATCCTGTTTTCAATTTGTGGATTGATCTGTTGTGTCCAGTTTGGACTCGTTGTTAACTAATTATTCTTCCTTTATTTACTACGAAAATTCTGATGATTCTTTCCAATGTGAACTCATTGTTAAATGAGAATACTATGAATTAATATTAAAAAATATAAGGAGTGTCTCGCTATTTGAAACAAATATTTACAAAAAGGTATTTCTTCAGACTATTTGATAAACGTATATATAAATCCAAATTTTGTGGAAATGTTTGTCCTGCTTAGTTTCTATTGGTTATCTAAACAAATTGATTTGCATACAAATAGCATATCATTCAAGCTGACATTAAGCATTTAAGTATAAATAAATATTTTCGAATAGCACTATGACTGTAGAAATCACATCAGAGTTATACAACCAGTAGGAGAAGGAGATAAGTTATATGTGTGTGGAACAAATGCTCACAACCCTAAGGACTGGATTATTCATGTAAGTTATATCAGAAACTTAGTAATATTATGTGTGTAAAATAATAACAATTATGTATAAAAAGAGAAGGAATGGTTTTTGTAAAAGTGTTTAATTTGGTATGCTATATTATCATATTATAAAGAAGATAAAAGGCACTTTTGAATAGCTTTAAAGGCTTCAAGTCTAAGAATAGAACAATTTTCATAATTATTATCTTTTAATAGGAATGCTACATTGAGAAGCCATCATATGGCAAATCCTATGCATTTCTTTTCAGTGGATGTCAATATAATGTTGGTCAGGGGGTCACGTGACTATTGTCACGCCGCCTATTTTCTGGAAGTATCTTGTTCCTTCGTGAATGCCCTAGCATTTAATAGATATATGTTTTTCTGGTATATATATAGGACGTGACAACAATGTGTGTATAGGTAATGAGTAATTGAACTGCAGTTAGAGAGACGTATTCGAGCTCGTGAGACGTGAATTATAGTTTGTTATAGCGCGACTGTTGAAGATAAGTGTATCGTAAAGTTATATTCGGAAAGAATAAACCAGTTTTTATTAAGTAAGGACTTGTGTCGCTAAAGTTTCGTCGGAACGAATTTACGGAAAATCAATTAACAAACGGAGACGTAACAAATTGGTGTCAGAGA
>NW_013668436.1:14057-16412 GCF_000517525.1 Limulus polyphemus | reverse complement strand
AAGAAAGGACTTGTATCGCTGAAGCTTCTCGGAAAGAATTTCTACGGGAAATTAACAAACAAGCAGATACGTAACAATACTTTTAATATGTTCATCCTCCCTGAGGTTATTCTGAATAATAACTCCAAAAACTTTTATTGAATAAGCTCTGTATAGTATATTGCCCTTAAAATTTAAATCATCATTTACTTGTTCCCTTGATATAATCATATATTGTGACTTACAAATATTTAAAACTAGGTAGTTGCTGGCAAGCCAGGTATCAGTTGAAAACAACTCATTGTTTGCTATTTTAAAACAGTCAGAAAGAGAATCTGCCTCTGTAGTAAGAGTCGTATCGTCAGCATACAGATTGCATGTACCTTTTGAACATATTGAAATTAAAGCATTAACATAGATAATAAATAAGAGTGGCCAAGGATTGAGCCTTGAGGAACCACACAACAGAGACTAGAAAAATGAGACTTCATACCATCAATTGAGGTATAATATTGCCTATTTAGTAAGTACATTTTAAGAATATCATAAATATTACCATGTGGACTGAATTAGCACCTTTATAAAGTAAAACTGTGCGATAAATTCTATGAAATGCCTTGGCAATATCAAGAGCACAGACTAAAACAGATTTCTTAGCCTCATAAGCCTTAAATATGTTTCATAGTAATAGCCAGTAAACACTTTTAAGTAAATTTGTGCTTACTGAAACCAAACTGTGAATTACTTAAAATCTTATTTTTATCAAGAAACACAATAATTCTATTGTAAAATATATGCTGAATAATATGTGTGAATGAAGATAAGATTGAAATATTTACCACATGATCAGGATCCCCAACCTTGTAGATAGGAACAATCTTAGAAGTTTGAAGAATCTCAGGAAATTTCCCATATGTACATACTTTATTAATAAGTACAGTTAATGGTTCAATAATTGGATCACTAGCAGATTTAACCACTGATGGTAGAACATCATCCCATCCAGCAGAAGAAGACTTAGAGAGTATGAATTTCAGTCACGGTTACGGGTGCAAGATAAATAGTCTGAGCTATAAGCTTATATTGACACTTAATGTTACTAGCAGTAACACCCTGCCTAGTAGTGTCAGTAACACAATAACCTGTGTTGTTATAAATACATGTTGTCTTTGTATTACTTTCTTTATTCCTACCTAGTTGTTTGTTAATGGATCGCCATATGTGACAAGAGTCATCATCCTGAAAACATTTGTCAAAATACCTAGCTTTATGATCAGCAACTAAATTCTGAACAAGCACCTTAAGTTCTAAATATTTATTGTAAGTCCAAAGATTACATATATCTTTAAAGCAGTGATAGAGTCTCTGCTTACATCTAATGATATGTAATAAATTTATGGTCATTCAAGGTAGTTATCTTGCATTATTTAACTTAACAGCGCCCTCTATTTTTGTACATATAAGCCTGGCAAATAAAGCGGGAGAAGAAGTGACGGCATAAATAATTGCAGATAGAAAGATATAGAGACAGATAATTGAGTAAAGTGAGTGGTAGTGACGGTAAGTAAAGTGCATGAATCGTTGTGAATTATTGCGTGTGTTTAAGTTAAAGTGACTGTGGAAATTCTTTGTATTGCAAAGTTGTATTGAGAAAGAATAAACTAGTTTTATTTAAGAAAGGACTTGTATCGCTGAAGTTCCTCTGGAAGAATTTATACCGGGAAATTAATAAACAAGCACATACATAACAATATGTATAAAATCACTCCATTTACCAAAAGGTGGACAATAAATACAATAAAAAGTATGAATTTCTTCGATACTAAAACTACATGATTAAATATAATCAGTCATAATACCAGAATTGAAATTGGTAGGAGTTTGAATATACTGAAAAAAAATTCACATTATAATCACCGAAAAAGAATATAGGGCTAGATAAATTAATATTATCAACA
The DNA here is from genome assembly GCF_000517525.1 of Limulus polyphemus. NCBI lineage: Eukaryota > Metazoa > Arthropoda > Merostomata > Xiphosura > Limulidae > Limulus > Limulus polyphemus. The sequence continues at coordinate 14,475 of NW_013668436.1, read as the reverse complement.
AGTGATTCCAATATATGTATAAAATCACTTCATTTACCAGAAGGTGGATGATAAATACAATAAAAAGTATGAATTTCTTCAATACTAAAACTACATAATTCAATATGATCAGTCATAATAACAGGATTAAAATTAAATTTATACTTTAGGCCAAGACACATATATAACAATTCCATCACCATGTCCAGTGGGTCTGCCAATAAAATCTGTATTAAAATTTAGTAAAGGGGTAGAGGTTTTTTTTTAAAAAACACCATGATTCAAGAAATATCAATATATCAGGTTTAAATTCACAATTAAAAATTGAGTTATCACATCATCTATTTTATAGCTAATACTTCTAATGTTAAGACATATTAAATTAAGCCTATTGTTACGTCTCTGGTCATTAATTAATTTTCCGTAAATTCGTTCCGAT
>NW_013668436.1:10000-13688 GCF_000517525.1 Limulus polyphemus | reverse complement strand
CTATAACAAACGCTATAATTCTCAACGAACGTCTCACGTGCTCGACTTCAACAATACTCAGTTCAATTACACACACCCTTGTTCTGTCACGTTGTGACCGTCTTATAGATACTAGACTAACACATATCTAGTAAACTCTAGAGCATTCATGAAGGAACAGGATATTTCTAGAAGGACGTGGCGTGATACTAGTCATGTGATCTCGCTGATGCAACACTATTTTCCATTACAAATCTTATTAGCAAACTCCTCTTAACTCTGGTTTAGATTGTGTTTGGGATAAAAAAATACCTGACACCCTCCAGCCAAAGTTAAGGAGAAAAAAATTTGTTGCTATTTCTGTAGACCAGTTAAGTTCAATACAAAATGAAGTTGATCTAGTCATCCTATTTCAGTTGATCAGTTAAGTATAACACAAAATGAAGTTGATCTAGTCATCCTATTTCAGTGGATCAGTTAAGTTCAACACAAAATTAAGTTGATCTAGTCATCCTATTTCAGTAGACCAGTTAAGTTCAATACAAAATGAAGTTGATCTAGTCATCCTATTTCAATAGATCAGTTAAGTTTAACACAAAATGAAGTTGATCTAGTCATCCTATTTCAGTGGATCAGTTAAGTTCAACACAAAATTAAGTTGATCTAGTCATCCTATTTCAGTAGACCAGTTAAGTTCAACACAAAATGAAGTTAATCTAGCCATCCTATTTCAGTAGACCAGTTAAGTTCAACACAAAATAAGTTGATCTAGTCATCCTATTTCAGTAGATCAGTTAAGTTCAACACAAAATTAAGTTTATCTAGTCATCCTTTCATAAGTGAGCTGCTCACATGTGTTTTACATTGATATAATTTCTTTCGAAAAATGACTCTATATAACTTACTTTGGTATTTAGTGCACATCACCCAATAAATGATCTCTTGCTACCACCATAAGCCGATTTCAAAAAAACGTCTTTATTTGTTTTTTTTAACACCTCGAGTGATGGTAATCCAGTTCTGTAGTTGTTTCCTTCTACCTTGGACCAGAACAAATTCTCTCTCAGGGTCTTCTTTATTTCATCATCAGAAACAGATCTAAATGAATCTTCAAATTGGATAGCACCATTTCCAGAAATTTCTTTATTATAATTTTTTGGTTCCCTATTTAATCTGTTAATTGTATTAACTGTCTGATGCTTAGTTTTAAGTGCACCAACATAAATACTAGCAGTGTTAGTCTTCAAAGGATCAATTTTCGTCTTAAACTTATTTTCCGGCACTGAAACAACTACATTATGTCCATGAAGAACTAGTAGTTTCTGCCTACATTCCATTACTTCATTGTGACATAACTTGAGCTTATTCTTCAAACTGATATTTTCTTTCATAACAAGTTACAATTTACTTTGATTTCTACTGACAAATTCTTCCAAAAAACTAGACAACTACTGTCATGATCAATTAATGTATGCACATTGTTAATTAAATCACTTATCTATTCTCACCTTGCTCTTCAGCTTGGAAATTAAATTTCTCAAGTTCTTCAATGTTGTTAACCTTGTCGTCAGCCATATTATAAAATGATATATGACAGCTACCTTTACATTTAGAATATTTCCATTGTTTTTTAAATTCATACATAACATTAAAATCCTTGTTCTCTATATTTACACATTTAATGTGAAACTTTAATTGATACATGAAACAAGAAATAACAGTATTTTCACTTTTGTTAGGCTTACCCGCTGCAACTCAAAAAGAGCAGATTTTACACATATCACTACAAGATGCCATTTCACCTTAATACATACTCTCTTTATACATAGAAAGATTGTATTTATATAAGTTATTTATAAGTTCTAAATACAATGAGGTTTTAACTGTAATATTTATTCTATCAAGTAGAAAGAAAGGCAGAGAAATGTAATTTGTAGTTTTTTCTCATGTAACAAACAAATATTTGTTTAATTTTGTTTGAATAAGTTAGTATTTGAGAAAAGTTATCACTTATAAATAGTGTAGTTTATTTATTTCTTTTAAGACAAAATTTGCAACTTATGAAACAAAGTGCATTTTGTACTAGTTAAACTAATCACTTACATGTAGATTCCATTTTGTTACTAATTTTCTTTCTCAGAGCTGGTTGCATCATTTCAGTACTTGTTATCTACTTGCTTATTCCTTAGGCTAATCTGTCACATCTAGGACAACATGAAAAGTATCCTGGTATTGGAAGTGGAATTGCCAAATGCCCATTTGATCCAGAGGATAATTCAACTGCTGTGTGGGTTGGTAAGTTTCTTTCTTTAAATATTGAAGTTTACATTTTTTATTCACGTTAGATAATTGATTGTCTTTGATTTTATTGGCTCTCTTAGAAAACAACAATTTTAAAGCATCTCTTCTGTTTTCCTGTCACTGACAGTTTTGTGTTTTTCTATCGTCATTGATTTGGGAAATTTTCTGATTTGTAGTGAAATATATTGTATCGGTCTCTGTTTTTTTTGTTTGCAAACTTACTTCTACTTAGTTATGAGTATTTCAAATTAGCAACAATAAACTATGTTTGTTAACTTTATCCAAGATGCTCTTTATAATCCCTTCTTTAAAAAATCCTCGAATAACATGTTATTTATCTCGTGTGTCACACTAACAGAAAAATTATTATTTCGTGTTTCTAGAACTGTGATGTCCAACTGTAATCTGCTGTCTGAAACCTTTGTTGTTGTTTTTTATACAAGGGATTTTTCAGGAAGCTGTTGTGTTGGGTAAAACTTCTATCTTGATTACTAAGAAATTGTATTTTACTTTTGGCATGAAAACTAACTTGTTTTGTTTCAGACTTGCTACACTGGGGATATATAAAGAAGCAAGTTGTGTGAGGACTTGGCAAGCAAACACAGTGCTGTTGAACCTTCTTTTCTTTTATTTTTGACAAGAATTCAACTGTGTTAAAACTGTGTGTTTTTAAACCAAGAATTAAATTCTCAAGTTACTTTTTGGCACCAAGTAATAGTTTGCTTTTTGAAACATGGTTCCAAAGTAATAGTTTGATTTTTGAAACATTGTTCAAAAGTAATAGCTTGTTTTTGAAACATTGTTCAAAAGTAATAGTTTGTTTTTTGGAAAGTTTTTATTCTGCAAAGATTTAAATTAATGTAAAACATGTTTTAACATAAAATGAACATTATGAAGATTTATTATTTATTTTTATCATTTATTTTTATATATATGCAAGTCTGTACTCCATGCATTTTATTACTTAAAAGGAAATCATGATTTGTTAACAATTAGCATGTTAACTGTTATTATAATTCTACTGATCTTTTTAATTTACTGAAAATAAGGAAAAAATTACTACCTTTTATGCAACAAACTTATTTTCAATGGTTCCTAATTTTTATGTTGTACTTGAATATGGAAATTGAAATTCAGCAAATATATAAAACATTGTATTTTATATAAAATTTAAATACCTAACCAGACATATGTCGACTCAGCTGTTGCATTATGAGTCTAATAGAGTACATGATATGCCTTTTCTAAAGAATATTTTCTTGTTCGTTTTTTAAATATTTAAATGATGTACAGCTGAAAATTTGAAAACAATTTTTAATCATATGCTCAAATCTATATATACACCTGGAAAAAAGTTAAGCACCCCCAAATATTTTTCAGGATTGCTTATTGAAAATAAGGTTTAATT
>NW_013668436.1:6255-9125 GCF_000517525.1 Limulus polyphemus | reverse complement strand
GGGGTGCTTAACTTTTTTCCAGGTGTATATATTAAGTACTGCATTTTAATCAATATTAATTTTCTTTGAATTAATTTTGAATTCTTATTTCTTTAGAGCAACTTGTAAAGTTCTATGAAAATGCAATATTTTCATCCTCTTCCAAAAAAATTAAAATTCATCATATGCAAAAGCAAATAAAAACTATAAAATGATTTATTACTGAACAAACAAACATGTTACCAGTAAACAACAATTCTGTGGAAAGTGAACATCACTATTATGTAGAAAACATTTTGGTTACTTTGAGATTTTAATTTTTGTAACATAATTCCACATTAGTAATCAGACATTTTGTACAAAGTTGTGAGATCCTTATTAGCGACCTTTCTTTATTTAGAATGTTACTGGGTTAGTGTTTTCAACTTGAAAGAAATGATTAGTCATTTTTTACTATATTCCACCAAATATAAAACTTTAATTTACTATTATATAGAGTAAAACTAACTTATTTCACTTTTACATACTTATTACATTTGCATAATAGTAAAGATGTATTAGTTAAAATCATATTTTGTTATAGCTGTGACAGAAGTGTTACTTCTTTTTTTAGTTAAACTCATCTTCCCATGTGTTTAGGTTTGTTTTATAAAGTACGAAGAATGGTAGCAACACTTGTAGGCCACTTATTACATTATGGTGGGACAGTATGGTGAGGTTATTCCCAGTAATCTATATAGTGCAATTAGCTCATTTTGCAGCTTTACAGATACACAAATGCAGATATTAATCACAATACATTCTTTGCAGCATATGCTGGTCCATTAGAGACATTGTTTATCGAATCTGTTCAAGTTCTATTTTATTTTACAACATAACTTTGAGTTGCTGCTCTCAACACCTATATTCTGAAAGCAAGACACCACTGAAACATTACCTATAATGGTAATTACAGTTCTGTCTTCTAATACATTTGTCAACAACATCATGCAGCATTAGAAAAACTACGTTTTTGTGTGAAATAGAACTTCATTGTAACTACATACAATATTTCAGAAAGATAATATTAAGTTTGTTTACAAGCTCAAAGTTGTGATATTCTAAACACTTAAAAGAGATATAAATGATGCCGACCTAACAAATTACAAAGTAGCATGGACTGTTTTGATTAAAACGACCATTCCTATAAATTTTTTAAGCTCCCCTGTATATGAGGGAATTTAACTTAAAGTTCTTTTTTGGTATGTGATATATCTTAATTTATCTGTCAGAGTTAAAGCTATTTTTTTATCAGTAAAATTTTGTTTATTAAAAATTTTAAATGATGAAAAAGGAATGCCAGGAACAATATTTTTTAACATTATTAAGTAAAGAAACGTTTTTTGTGTATTAAGTAGATTATGTAAAAACAGTGCTTTTGGTCTAAGTAAGTACTGTGTCACTGAAGGAACAAAATGGTCATTAACTAGAATACTTTGACATTATTATTTATATACTTATCTTAGAGCATGGGAATCCAGGAGAACTCCCTGGGTTGTATAGTGGCACTGTGGCAGAGTTCACCAAGGCTGACACTGTAATATTTCGTACAGATCTGTATGATCCTTCAACAGGACGAAGAGTTTATCCATTCAGCCGAACTATCAAATATGATTCAAAGTGGCTGGACAGTAAGTGTAATTTTGTATTTAAATTTAACATTAAATAGCATGTGTACCAGTGTTAGCACAACTGATTAAAATAGCAGAGGTATATGTTGTAACTTTTGATGATATAACGCAGTTAATGATAATTTTTGATTCCTAAGTACTGCACAGGTTTTTGTTTTTTACTATTAAAAAAGTAATGATTATTTTGGTAGCTATTAAAATCGAGCTTAATTGTTTGAATTATATTGAAATTCTTTTCCTAGTCATATTTTAAGTAAGTGTAGCTTTTGTTCTTCAAAGCCATTGTTGCATATGGGTAGTTTTCAATAAAAACCCACAATTTTAATAGCTTTCTGACATTGTAATGGTTCTCAATTGTTGATGAGATTTTGTAAGTTAAATAAAAATAAAACTCCTTTACATGGTGAAAAAATACCTGTTAAATTTGCAGGTTTTACTGAAGCTTTTTGTAGATTATAGTTCCTACTATGTAACAAATATTCATTCTAAAGGACAGTTGTGTTGTAGTGTTCCATACAGAACTTCATTTAACCAATACCTTTCTAATGTATAATATCATGTATAATTGATATTTCAGAATATATGTAAAATCTGTAGTTGCTAAATGTCAACTTTTTACCACTTAATATTTTATACCTGTAATATTTTCATTTAGTATTAAAATGTCAGTATTTCTATCCAGAGCCTCAGTTTGTTGGTTCTTACGACATTGGAAACTACGTCTTTTTCTTCTTTCGAGAAAGTGCTGTAGAATACATCAACTGTGGGAAGAATATCTACACCCGTGTTGCTAGAGTCTGTAAGGTGAGGTGTAATCTACTTGATTATCTCATGACAGTATGAAATCTAGATTTTGTGATTGTTTTAAGTGAAAGTTATTGGATTGTTGAAAAAAAAAATTACATTAACCTTGTTATAACAATTCATTTCATAAAAAGCCTAGAGTGTTATAGAAACAGTATAATACCAATAAGTTCAGTAACAGTTGAAGCATGAATTTTAATAGTAATTAGCGAGGAACTTTTTTATAGAAAGAATAGTTGTCTTGTAGTGACATTAATGTTCGGTAGATCCGTAATAGAAATTTAAGATTAGAGTTAGATTTTCAGATGTGATTTGGGTTTCCTTTAAAGACACATAACAGAATAGATTATCAAAATAATAGTGTTACGTCTCCGTTTGTTAATTGATTTTTTCCGTAACTTCGTTCCGACGAAATTT
>NW_013668436.1:0-5396 GCF_000517525.1 Limulus polyphemus | reverse complement strand
ACACACTGATCAATCATGCTTTCTTGTACTGAATTTGACAAGTTGTATTGATTCTCTTTCTTCAGGTAGCAGCATCCATAGGGCCAGTCACTCTGTTCTTGTTTCTTACCAGCACTGTCTTTGTAAATAGCTCCAGCTGCTTTATGTTGTGGTTTCTACTGTTGTTTGCTAGCAATGGACTTGCACTCTTTGCAATGTGTCCCATTCTATAACAAACATAATGTTTCTTCTCCCTTCTGTCTATTAACCTCCTGTCATCTTTATGTTCATCAAATTTGGGCAGCTTAGGTCGGCTATCCCTGACTCCACTGTCATTCTTGGGTCCTTCTACCTTTGGTTGGGGAGTTTTGCAATCTCTATTTGTGCTCTTATTCTCTCTATTTGTAGTCTCTCTTTTTAAATTTGTGCTCTTATTCTTTCTCTCTCTATTTCCAGTCTTTCATTTCTCTCACTTTCTTCTCTTTCCTTTTCTTCTTTTAGTCTTTCTTCATCTCTTCTCTCTCTACGCTCTTCTTTCTCTAGTTCTTGTTGATGTTTAACAAATTCTTGTAGTTCACTGTCTCTACAATTTCTATCAATGTATCAAAATTTGACATGGTTAGTAATAGCATGATTGTAATCTCTAAACTATTTTAGTTACAACTACAGCTGTGCGTATATGGGCCTACTTATTTCCGCTGTTATTCACGTTTCCTTCTATCGCCGTTTATTACTGTATAAACCTGGCTGTGGCTCGTCAATTATCAGAATTTAAATATATATACATATATATAATTCTTTCGCTAATTGTCAAAACATGTGGCTTTTACTTATATTTCTGAATAGTATCAATATATATTATGTTGTTATTGGGCTTAGGATTCTTCTACAGTAGGTGTCTGTGACTTGTTGACGATAAAATCAATGATAAATGAACAGCACGCACTTCACTTGTTTTCAAAATAATATATATTTGTAACAAGTTAAACGTATTGTTACGTCTCTGTTTGTTAATTGACTTTCCGTAACTTCGTTCCGACGAAACTTTAGCAACACAAGTCCTTACTTAATAAAACTGGTTTATTCTTTCTGAATATAACTTTACGATACACTCGATTTCAACATTCGCGCTAAAACAAACGCTATAACGAACTTCAACAATACTCTCTGACTGCAGATCAATTACTCACTACCTACACATTATCCCGTCACGTTGTGACCGTCTTATATATATACAAGACTAACACTATATCTAGTAATCTCCCGACAATTCACGAAGGTTCGAGAGAGCGAGTGGCGTGATACTAGTCACGTGACCTCGCTGACGCAACACTGCCCCCTCCTTAGTATTGTTCGTCCTGAACAATAACCACATACAATAAACCAATAACAATAACTTAATTAACAGTACAGAATTACAAACACAAAATTACAATTCGACAAAGTCTCTTAATTTTACGGGACGTATCTTCTTCCGTACTGGTCTCCGTCTTGTTGGCTTCTGCTTCATGTGGGGTTCATCCGCTTCATCAGTAAACGTCCAATCATCGGTAACAGTCACACCAGTGGTAGTAACTTTACCAAGAGCTTCACCGTTTCCCTTTTCAAAACTGAGTAGAGTTTCTTCTTCGACGGTGGCTTCTTCAGGTGGCACGTCTTCAGCAGCGTCATTTGTTCTGTTTTCCACTTCGTCACGTTTTCCCCTCTTATATATACCAGCCTACCCTACTAGTAAATACTAGAGCAATCGCCAAAGTACATGATAATTCTAGAAACGTTGCGTCACTGTAGTCATGTGACTCGATGACGCAACAATAGTTTGATACTCAGATGATTACTAAAATCTGCTCTGATGAATAAATACATTTATAGTTATCAGCTAGAGGAGGCTCAGTTCCAAATTTTGAAATTTTTGAGGAGATTATTGTTTAGGTAAACCTCTCTTCTACACAAATAATGTTTTATTTTAGCACAAAGATTTATTTGGTATAGAAAGGGTTTTGATTCAGATTTGGCATATATACATATATATTTATAAATATAAAGAGAGAAAGGAGTGAGATAGGATAGAGTTAGTTACTCAGATAATGGCTGGAGACGGCTTGAATGGGTAATGAAGAAAAACTTTAACATAAGTTTAACATAACAGCAAATGTACAACGTTTCGACAAGGTTTTGTCATTATATTAAAGTTTTTCTTCATTACCCATTCAAGCCGTCTCCAGCCATTATTAGTCTCAAAGTGGGTTCCTCGTCATCTAGTTACTCAGATATTCAATGAAGTAAAGGATTGTTCAGGGAGAGAGAGAGAGGCAAGTTTGTTAGTCAATTAATTATCAACCTTTTCATGATTTAGTCAGTGTGTCTTACTTTCAGCCAATTATGCAATATATGATAAAATGAATAATTGATAACAGAAACATCAAATACATAATACCATGTTCAAGGACCATTACAACAATACATACTGTGTTTAAATCTCAAGATAATACCAGTATTAATAGCTAACTTGACATGCTACTAACTAATAAAATAAAACATGAAAAATCACAAGCATTGTACATAGAGGTGAGTTGTGGTAAATGTTTTAATATCTAATTTATAAAGTGCAATGGGTTTGCTTAACATGTTAGTTGGTATTGAAATGTAATCACTATTAAGTGAAACTTTATTCCTTTATTTTGAATCACAAAAGATTTTTAAATAACTTATATTCACATCTCATGATTTTTCAGTAAATGTTTTTATTGTTGCAGATTGTCTTGAAATATTAAAAGCATTTTGTGGGAAACTGTTAATCTTGTGTACATTCTGAAGGTTATTTGAATATATTTTTTATTCTTATTGTTTTATTGTAGAGAGATACAGGGGGAAAGAATATTTTAAACAAGAACTGGGCATCTTTTGTGAAAGCTCGCTTGAACTGTTCAATTCCTGGAGAGTTTCCATTTTATTTCAATGAAATTCGTAAGTTCTTGTTTTTTTCATACATAATTTTCTTTGGTGAGGCTTACTTTGTATCTAGGCTAAAGCATACATCTTTGTAGAAGTCATACCTATATTTGTAAAGTTCTTGAATCTTATTTTACAGTATAGTTCCTTAATTCAATGACAATATTTTTTAACCTCATATGTCCAAAGGCACTATATCTTTCTTAGTATATTTCTTAGACCAAACCTAGAGACTGCATCACTGTTGTCATATGACAACTCTGTTCATAAACGTAACTAATAAAACTGGATGAATGTTTATTTATAATTTATCTATTCTGCTGATTTCATAATAAATGTAAGAAATGAAATGTAATTGTATTTTGGGTTAATTTCTTCAAATGAAGGACATTTTTCTCCTGGGGACAACATACTTTATCTAGTGATTGTCCCTAGAAATTGTCCCTTCAATGGTACAGTGGTATTTCTGTGGACTTTTCCGCTAGAAACTTAGATTTGATATGCATAGTGGGCAGAGCACATATAGCCCTTTGTCTAGCTTTGTGCTTAATAACAAACAACAACCCAAGAAATCGAGTTTTTTGTCTCCTTATCTTACTACAAAAAGTTTAAAAGTTTAAAATTCAAATCTGTTTCAATTATTATAAATATATTTTTTATCAATAATGCCAGCTTATGAAAAATTTTGATTCTATAGATTAAATTAAGGCAGAGAAGATAAATAACAAAGTTGAGCTTAGTGCTTTGCTGTGATGCATCTGGAATGTATAAGCTCCTTGCTTTTTTTGTACGCTTCAGAAAATTTTCAATTTTTACTGACACTTTCCACACAAGTATTGTATAGAAGATATATTGATGATGATTTCCTGCTCTTTCACAACACTCATCACACCAAAAAAAGTTTTTAAAATACCTAAACTTGCAACATCCATGTGCAGATATTACACATGCAATGGAAGAAAACAAAAACTTAAATTTTTTAGATCTCCAAGTAAACAAAATAATCTATTTGCCACATCTGTTTACCAAAGGAAACATTTACTGGCTTATACACTCACTTTGACAATTTTATACCAGACTCCTTCAAACATTAACTTGTTCTAATTCGTCTAAATAGAGCATATAATATGTGTTCTCATAGTTTTTGTCCTCACTCTGAAATTCCCAACATATTACAAAGTATTGGCTACTACCTTAATATATTACACTCTTATCAGAAGAACATTTTTAACAAATAAAATAGAACCTACCATGAAGCTACATACTGTCTTGAAATATCCAAAATATGCACTAGTTTTTATTACTCTTTTCATGAGCAAATAAAGTTTCAAACTCAAATCTCATATTAAAAAAATAATCAAGATGTATTACCCTCAAATTAAGCTACTTTTAGTATTTAAGTCAACATTTAATATTAAAAACATGTTTAAAACCAAAGACACTCTACTGATTCTTATGCATTCATGGGTTGTATATAAATACACTTATGGTAACTTTAAAACTACCTATACTTTTGAATCTACACGTTACCTATGAATATGCATATATATGGGAATTTCAGTTAGGAGTGAATATAAAGTAACTAATCGACCTGAGTGTTGTATCCATTACGTAGTGAGAATAACAACCATCCCATACTTCTTGAAAACTTGAAAATTCATGACTCAAAAACCACAGATTATGAAAGCCTTTCCATTTTCAGGGATCACCCAATAATAAATAATATTTACTCCTCCCTGTTGTTATTAGTTTAATCAATGTTGGATTCCCAGTGTTTTAATTTGATTATCATTATTATTATTATGCAGTGTTTATACTTTTAATTAAGCCGGCCTCCCAGTGGCACAGTGGTATGTCTGCGGACTTACAATGCTAGAATCTGGGTTTCGATACCCGTGGTGGGCAGAACACAGATAGCCCATTGTGTAGCTTTGTGCTTAATTACAAACAAACAAACAATAATTAAGCCTTTTTTATAATTATTTCTCTTAAGAATATTATTAAATGTATGTAGCCACACATTTTATCATACATCCCATTATATTGTTACCATTTAAATCTGTTCCTTCTAAACCTTTGATTATATAAAAAACTACTTGCTTAATAGCTTATGTTTTTTGTTGTTAGAATACTGTGAACTAACTTTTGAAGGTTGGTCACTGTTATAAAAGCTAGTGTTTTGTTTAATATTTTATGCTGCTCATTGATTAGAATAAAGTCACAAAGAAATTTCACAGAATGATCAAAATCTTAAAATACTTTCAAGATATATGAGTTAAAGGAAAAGAGTGCTAAAAGAAAGAAAACTTCTGTTTCTTTTCATACACCAATATTTAACACAAAAGGTAAGCTAAATGAAAGATTTTTAAAAGTTAATGAATTTATTTTGATTATAATCTTTTAGGTAAAAAATGAAGAATGTGTTATTGATGCATGAGTATCATTATCAATAGAGAAAAAAACTG
>NW_013668435.1:144880-156128 GCF_000517525.1 Limulus polyphemus | reverse complement strand
AACGAAGACTCTACGTACCAATATTTCATGATGATTAACGAAGATTCTACGTAACAATATTCACGATAATCAACGAAGACTCTACGTAACAATGTTTCACGATAATCAACGAAGACTCTACGTAACAATATTTCACGATAATCAACGAAGACTCTACGTAACAATGTTTCACGATAATCAACGAAGACTCTACGTAACAATATTTCACGATGATCAACGAAGACTCTACATAACAATATTTCATGATGATCAACGAAGACTCTACATAACAATATTTCACGATGATCACCGAAGGCTCTACATAACAATATTTCATGATGATCAACGAAGACTCTACGTAACAATATTTCACGATAATCAACGAAGACTCTACATAACAATATTTCACGATGATCAACGAAAACTCTACATAACAACATTTCACGATGATCAACGAGTATTGTATGGAACAGTATTTCACGATAACAATAACGACCGTATGCAATAACGTACAGAGTTAGGTATAGTACTTGCAAGTATGTGCTCTAGAGACAAGCACTATTTTTTTTAAATTGAAATTTTCTTATCCAAAACCTTTCTGAGTAATGTGGACTCGGCTCTTTATACACTTAAGTATCTAAATAATTTTCGAACTTGTTAGATGGTATAACAAAAATTATCATTTTTTGCTGCATTTAAACAGCTTCTTCGTTTCTGTTTTTATTGTCAATATATACAGTTCACTTTAAGTTTAACTTTTTATTTTTACGTACAGAGTTCTTGTGCCAGCAGATAATTGGGTAAAATTCTATTTCTTAAACCCGAATGCATTATTATTATGTATATAAATGGCCACAAAGATAAAAAACTTTCAAGACGTCCGTGATTAATATGATCCGAGGGTCTATGGTTTGCGTCCCGTTACCGTAAAATCGCGTTTCGCATTTTGGGGCCATTGCTACGATATAATAGTAACGGTTAAATCTCATTATTGGATTATATTAGCCCAAAAGATGGCGTTAGGTGCTATTGCTGCCGTTAGTGTACCCTCTTCAAAATGGCATGGCATGGCCAGGTGGTTAGGTGGCTCGCTCGTAATCTTCGAGTCATGGGTTCGAATCCCCGTCACACCAAACATGCCCGCCTTTTCAGCTGTGGGGGTTTTATAATGTGACGGTCAATCCCACTATTCGTTCGTAAAAGAGTAGCTCAAGAGTTGGCGGTGAGTGGTGATGATTAGCTGCCTTCCCTCTAGTCTTACACTGCTAAATTAGGGACGGCTAGCGCAGATAGCCCTAGTGTAGCTTTGCGCAAATATCCGAAACAAACAAACACAAAAATAAGAAAAAAACGTTCCACGATGACGTTTGTCATCCATGCTGAGAAGTATTTCATTTTAGCAGAAGCGTGTTTTAATAATCAGAGTCTCACTCATACGAGAACTACAAGAATACGAACTTGAGCTTGACACTGAAAATATGACCGAGGTCTATGCAGCTGTTACACTACTGCGTGCATCACTCGAAGGATTTTTACTAACCTCCAATCAACCAATCTAGCAAACTGCCGCTGCCACCATAGAGACAGCGTTCTTTCTAGACAATCGATTACCTCCCCTCCACCCCCACCCCCATCTATCTCCAGGCAACACTCAGAAGAGTGTTTGTGTATGTATGAGTAAGGGCTTAATTATCAACCGCTTTCATACTTATTTCATATTCTTCTTCGAAGCATTCGCCTACATAAAGAAAAATAATGTTACTGGCGTATATATATATATATCATCAGGACGAAGTAGGTAAATGTCGACGTTTGTAGCTGATAAAAACAACATCTAAAATTTAAGTCTCATTTTTCTAGATTCGTTCGATTAGAAAAAAAGGATTTCAAAATAATTAGTTCCAATGTTAGATGAGTAAAAAGGGATTTTAGTTATTTGTTAAAATGATAAAGGATAAAAAGAGGGATTTCAGAGTAACTAGTTCCAATGATAGATGATAAAAGAGGGATTTCAGAATAATTAGTTCCAATGTTAGATGAGTAAAAAGGGATTTTAGTTATTTGTTAAAATGATAAAGGATAAAAAGAGGGATTTCAGAGTAACTAGTTCCAATGATAGATGATAAAAGAGGGATTTCAGAGTGATTAGTTCCAATGTTAAGTTAGAAAAGAGGGGTTTCAGAGTAATTAGTTCAAACGTTAGATGAGTAAAAAGATTATATAGTTATTCATTCCAATGCTGGATGATAAAAAGAGTTTTTTAGAGTAATTAGTTCCAATGTTAGATTAAGAAAGAGGAATTTCAGGGTTATTCGTTCCAATGTTAGATGAGTCAAAAGGGGTTTTAGAGCTATTCATTTCAATCATCTTTACTGAGCAATATACATTTAACTAACAAATTTAATCATTTTTTTTCTTCTTTACAACACACGCAGAAGTAGATATTCTCGGTTACACGTATTTGTTTACACATTTGGTTTGGTATGCGTGTGTATCTTCTATGTTGTACATACTACACATAGTCCATTGTGTGGTTCTGGGATAAAAAAAAGTATGTATGTATTCTTTGTTTGTTTGTTTTTAAGCGCAAAGTTACACAAGGTGTTATCTCTGCTCTGCTTGCCACGGGTATCGAAACCCGGTTTTTAGCGTTGTAAGTCCGCAGACATACCGCTATACAACGGGAAGACGTTTATATTTGGCTATAAAAACCTATCAACAAATTATATATTTTAAAATTATGCTTTTTTCAAGCATAAAATATATTAAGATCTCCAATTTAAAAAATGCAGGAAAGGAATTTATAATTGCATTAAATAAAAGAATGACACAAGAAATATTAACTCTAAATTTTTAAATCTATTTTCCGTGTTCATTTAGTTTATATTTAAAATTCCTTATGAAATGTATATTTTTATACTTTTTTAATCGCTAAATTTATGTGAGAGAAGGAAAAAGAAGCTTTCTCGATCTACTTTTTATTTCAATAAATTTACAATATAGTTCAAACGAATTGTAATATCTTTTTCTCTTTGGCGGATTTATTTTCTTACGACAATTAAGTCTTTGAATAGTGAGTAAGTTCCAAAGGATTAGAAGTTGGATAGTGTCACTCCTTTTTTCAAGGGAGGTGACAAAAATTGTCCCAGTAATTATAGACCCGTTAGTCTTAAATCGGTTGTGGGAAAAGTTTTGGAAAGTCTGATAAAAGATGCTTTGCAAAGCCATTTAACAAAGATTAGAATTTTATTGCATTCTTTGTAAAGGTTACTGCTTATGTAGATGAAGGTTATAGTGTAGATTTGGTATATCTGGATTTTCAGAAAGCATTTGACAAGGTGCCACATAAAAAAAGGTTTGTAAAAAATATCTTTATGAGTGTGGAGGGATAAGTTATCAAATTGGATAGAAGAGTGGCTGGGTGGAAAAAAAGCAGAGAGTTGCTACAAATTGAGTTCAGTCAAACTGGATTAATGTCACAAGTGGGGTACCTCAGTTTTAGGACCATTGCTCTTTTTGATTTAGATCAATGGAATAGATGAAGGGATGGTTAATAAATTACTTAAATTTGCTGATGATATTAAGGTCTTGGGTGTTACTAGCTGTGAAGAGGATGCTGCTGATTTACAAAAGGATTTAGATCATTTAGTGAATTTGGCAAATAAATGCAGATAGCTTTTAATCATAACAAATGCAAGATAATGCATGTGGATTGTTATAATTTGAATTATACGTATAATTTGTATGGGAATAACCTTTAAAGGGTCATCAAAGAAGAGGATCTTGGTGTAATAGTTGATCAGCCTCTAAAACCATCCAAGCAGTGTGTTGTTGTTAGTGGTAGGGCAAATAGGATTTTAGGTTGTATCTATAGAAATATTGAATACAAGTCTAAAGAGATTATAATTTCATTGTATAGGTAACTGGTTAGGCCACATTTCGAATATTGTGTTCAGTCTTGGTCTCCTTACCTTAGGAAGGACATTGAACTGTTGGAAAGGGGTCAGAGGAGGACTACTAGAATGGTGTCTGGGATGGAGAGGTTGTCATATGAGGAAAAGTTGAGATCTCTCAGACTGTTTTCTCTTGGAAAAAGAAAAGTTGGAATGGATCTGATTGAGGTGTTTAAGATTGTAATAAGAATTTATAGTGTTGATGCATCATCTTTTTTCATATTTAATAGCGAAAATACTAGGACTAGGGAACATAAATGTAAATTTGGGCAGAGTAGGAGTTATCAACTAAGACAGTTTCATTTTTCTAACTCTTTGGAATGGGTTGTCTTCTGATGTTGTGGAGGTAGTAAATTTAAGTGAATTTAATAGAAAGCTTGATAACCATATGAATGGTAAGTGCTGGCTTTAATATTTTTTACATTTATTTATTTAATAGGTGTAGTTTAGTTAATTTGTTTGTTTGTTGTGGTTTAGACTTTAGAGGATAGGACAGCCGAGATTGACCAATAAGTCCCTTATTGTTCCAAAAGATTATGTTACGTTAAGTTAAAAAACAACTGTGTTTGTGCATCCACATTTAACAATTTCCTCTCAGTTTAAAAAATAATATTAACATTAGTCTTTTTGGTAGACATAGTTTTTATTTGTAGATGTAGTCTAAACCTTAGTGTATGTCATATCTTATCTTTCGTATGAGTAGACTAAGTGGAATACATATGGGGGGCGCTGCTGTTTGAAAGCGGCACTATAATCAGACCGGGAAACATTTCCTCCTAAAACCGGAAAAGGCACACTCTCAGGTACTAAGAAGTATGTGTACAAAATTTTAGCACTTATTATATAAAAATTTGATTGTTTGCGTTTGAACAGACAGAGAGACGACTGAGTGCAAATTTCTAGGCAGTCAATAAATGTCACAAGTTTATTTAATCAATGCCTTGTTCCAGTATAAATAACTTTAATTTAGATGATAAAAGAAAAATAATTTTCATAAATACATTATATCTTTCTGGGCGGTTTGTTTGAAACACAAGTCTGTACAATGGATAATTTGTACTGTGTCCACTTCGAGGATCTGGCCCTGTATTTTAGGTTATAAACTCTATATTCCTGCTGCATCACCGATAGACTTTTTGAGGCTGGAAATCTTTATTAAGATATATTCACTATGAGTTAACACTGGTCTCACACACATAAAAACCCTTGTGCATGTTACTGTGCTACAGTTTCAAACCTTTATTTGTACGTTGAGAATAGAATTACAATAATTTAATAGAGCTCCATTTCGGTAGATGTCACTGGCTGAAAAAGTCCCATTTCGTTTGTTGAATGATTAAATACAGGTAAATATTCTTCGAATCTATCTGATCACTGACAATCGCACATGTATTCGAGACACTGAATAATAACGGCTGCTTTCGAAATGAGAACTAAATATATAAATGTTGAGTGGCTCTGTTACAAAGCTGAGTCTACAAAGGTAATGCTTTAAAAGTCCTTCCCTAGAGGTAGGGCTGTGTATCGAGAACTGTTAATTCTGTGGAAAACGATTGTTTTGTTTGTTTGTTTTTGAATTTCGCGCAAAGCTACATGAGGGCTATCTGCGCTTACCGTCCCTAATTTAGCAGTGTAAGACTAGAGGGAAGGCAGCTAGTCATCACCACCCACCGCCAAATTTTGGACTATTCTTTTACCAACGAATAGTGGGATTGACCGTCACATTATAACGCCCCATGGCTGAAAAGGCGAGCATGTTTGGTGGAACGGGGATTCGAACCCGCGACCCCCAGATTGCGAGTCGAGCGTCCTAACCACCTGGCCATGCCGGGCCTGTGGAAAACGAAAATAGTGTATAGAAACTATGATAAAATGCATGTTTATAAAAGTGGGAGATGGAAACGCCTAATAAATTAAATTATTAAATTGAATGAAAACGAACGACAAAGGTTATTTATCTGTTAACTACTACAAACAGAAATTTCCTATACTATTGCTGTAAACGGTTAATTACACATGGAGTTCAATAAAAAAAGCTGCTATTTACAATATGAAACACAAGATCAGTTACTGACTCCATTATTGTATTTTAATAATATTACTGGAGGGTTAGGACACAAAAAACCGAGAGAGATATTCATCAGTTTTGGACAGAGTTAGATTAAGATAAACGCAATCGTCAATGATGTACATCACCAAAGTTTGGACATAATTGGAACAAAATAATCTTAGTTGCTAATGGCGTACGCTATACAATAAAAACAATTTATTGGGCTGGATTAAAACAATCTTAACCCTTAATGACATACATTCATAAGTGTTGAACGGAGTTGGAATATAAGATTATAGGGGGCTGCAAGTTTTATAAATTAAAAATCACCGAAAGTTTTACTAAATCTTCAAAAATGCTTTTAAAGAAATATAAAGAGTTATTGTAGGTGACATCATGATGCCAAGATAATGTTGGACTTCACGTTAAAGTCAGGCTTGTGAGGCAGAATTTGAATTTTTGTTTTATGCTTGTGTTCAACTGCAGTTTACATAACGCATATTTTGATTTCTTGCTTGATGATTTCTCTGTTCAAAACTTACTTAATATGTAGGCAGCAAGGACAGACTTTGTTACCCTGAGAAAAAAGTTTTATTATTTTTTTATATATCATTCCGAGGAAATATTAAGATCTTCAACTGTACAGAAAATACAAAACATTTTATAATTATTATTGTATCGTTTTTGGTAAGGATTTTGTGTATTTAATAAAAAAGATGTTTTGTTGTTTATTGGGAGGGAATAATTTCCATTAATTATTTATAACACAGTAACAATGAAATGATGAAAAAATCAACGATCTAGATTAATTTAGGAATTTTTCTTAGCTCTCGAAAGTTTGGTTTTCATTCTTCAAGAAAACAACTGCGTAAAATATCGCATTCTATTATTAAATATCATATCAAAATGATTCCTTTGCTTGTTTTACGTGGCGCTGCTGTACTGGCCGTTATTTTAACATTGCTTGTTGTGAGAAAACGAAATTTTCGTCTGATTAATTAGCTTAGGCTTTAGGATGGTTACGTGATAACTTGTAATCAATACTGTTCTCAACCGTTACGTCCTGTTTGAAGTAGACTTAAACATTAGCATTGTTCACCGACTGTTCAATCAGGAATCATATCCGGCGCCACATTAGAAACTTTTCAGTAACACTAGTTTGTTTTCTAATCAATGTTTCTTTGTTTGTAGGCCTAATACGTAAGCTTATGGTAGGTGGTCGGGAAAAAATAAAGTTACACACACATATGTGTCAAGGATAATACTGTTTGAAAATATAGCAAAAACTAGGCTACCTTTTAAAAGTTACAATTTAAACGCCGAAATCTAGCTAACCATGAAAAACCAGTAGGCCTAAAATTTGTGATAAAATCACCTTAACTGCACATGTTTTTTCTTCCACATTTATCTTAATTTGTCGATTGCATATTCAAAATTAGAGGCGTGTACTATTAAAATTGTCTCCCACAAGACACTGACAGATTTTTGGCTAGCATTGGTTTAGTGTTATTTTATTCTCAATGGTGTATAAACATTTGATATACATATGTGTGTGTGTGTGTGTATATATGTATGTAGGAGTCAATAGTGGTCAGTAATCACACTTCCCCGATAAACGGACAAATTATGAGGAGTAGAACAAACGGAGAAACGTTCGTAATGCATAACTGCTACTGTTATAACTTATTTTATTATAAGGCTAAGACACAGAGGAAGTAGTACCTAGCTGGCACTGCCATAGTTTATTTTCTTTTGGAGTTAAGACATTCGAAGAAAGGATCGTAGTCTAGTTGATACTGCCTTAATTTTTTTTTTAAAGCGCTAAGACATAAGAACCCTAGTGTCTAGTTACTTCGTACTGTCATAACTTATTTTCTTTAAGAGGTAAGACATAAGAACCCTAGTGTCTAGTTACTTCGTACTGTCATAACTTATTTTCTTTAAGAGATAATACAAGTGCTGTAATGTCTAGTTCGTAGTGTCATAACTTATTTTCTTTAAGAGATAAGACAAGTGCCGTAATGTCTTGCTGGTACTTTCATAACGTATTTTCTTTAATAGATAAGACAAGGACCGTAATGTCTAGTTGATACCTTCAAAACTTATTTTCTTTAAGGGGTAAGACATGAGGACCTTAGTTTCTAGCTGGTACTTTCATAACTTATTTTCTTCAAGAAGTAAGACACGAGGACCTTAATGTTTAGCCGGTACTTTCATAACTTGTTTTCTTTAATTAAGAGGTAAGGCAATGACCTTCATGTCTAGCTGGCACTTTCATAACTGATTTTCTTTAATTAAGATATAAGACAAGAACTTTATAGTGTCTAGCTGGCACTTTCATAACTGATTTTCTTTAATTAAGATATAAGACAAGAACTTTATAGTGTCTAGCTGGTACTTTCATAACTTATTTTCTTTAATTAAGATATAAGACAAGAACTTTATAGTGTCTAGCTGGCACTTTCATAACTGATTTTCTTTAATTAAGATATAAGACAAGAACTTTATAGTGTCTAGCTGGTACTTTCATAACTGATTTTCTTTAATTAAGATATAAGACAAGAACTTTATAGTGTCTAGCTGGTACTTTCATAACTTATTTTCCTTTCAAGCAAAGTGAGAACCATAAAAGTCACGGATGAATGCAGGGGTTTGTTAGGACGGTTTGAGATATTCTTGTTATGAAATAAAAGGTAAACACCACGTGCCTGAGGGGCGTCATATTTGCAGCTTTCCACTGAAGAGGGAAACATTTTGAAGTCTTGAAATAGAAGTTGACTCTGAAGGCGAAAAGTTTATTAAACGTTTTTGGACACGAATGGAAAAAAAATCCGTGTTCTTAATTTAAATGCGCATATATTTAGTAGAAAACTTTCAGCGCGTGTCACCTAATGACATAGTTTTAGAAGATTTCGTGAATTGACGTCATAAGAGTGGGGGAAAAAAATTCGGATAAATTCCTCCATAAAACATAAGGTCAAACAAGTTCAAGCCCTTTTCATGTCGAAGTGGCACATAGGATCCGGTGCTGAATTCCGGCTTAATTAGCACATCAAACCTTCAGTTCACAGGGCTGGTTATTTTACAATAATCTCATATTTTGTTTTCAATTTAAATATATATGTATATAAATATGTATTACTATATAGTTCAACACAAAACCGGAAAAACAGAAAAGACCGGTCTTTAAAAGAAAATGGTACTGTATGATTCATCGCGTCCTATCGCTACATAATAAGCTCTGCGTTGTAGTACACGTACAAACTCGCAACTTGTGAAGGCTGCCATTGTGAAACGTGACGCTAAAAATCAGCATTAAGACGCCGAAAATATCAGATTACTGAAACCCGCAATATTTTTTGTAACGATTTTATCACTTCACTCAGGGAATATCTGTTGTTAAACTCACAGCTACACAATGGGCTATTTGTGCTATGCCCATCATGGGTATCGACCCAATTTTTAGCGTCGTCAGAATTACCGCTGAGACGCTGGGGGGCGACAACACAGGGAACACCAATAATGTCATCTCACCAAAACTGTAGTAGTTGCAAGAGCATAGATAAAAATTTAATCCGAAATAAAAACTAATGCATTTGATTAGTTAAACTAAAACTACCTAAAGGATTGGTCAATAAGAATTTATTATGTTAACGTCTAACTTTAAAGAAAACGTTCCGCAAAGACATGTAATACAATGACAAGAAATATTTCTTGTAAACTTCCTTTCGATGTAGTTCAATTATATCAAAATTATTATATCTAAAGAAACTAGATATCTTTAGTAAACATGTGGATATTAATGACAGAGGAAACCTCTTCGTCTTTAATATTAATGTGTTTGTGTAATGTACGCAAAGTTACTCGAGGGCTATCTGTCTTTAATTTTGAAGTAATCGACATATAGTTAATAACGCGCGCTATTAATTATTGGGCTATTCTTTTACCAACGAATATTTGGATTGACCGTCATAATATAACGACTCCAGGGCTGAAAGGAGAGCGTATTCGGTGAAGGAATTCGAACTCGCGACCAGTACATTGTGAGGCAGGTACTCTAACCATCATGCCATTCCAGATTTTTTACGTTAATTGTATTTTGTTATAAATGCGCAGTATTTAATTTACTATTGTTATAACATAGATGATGGCGTGAAGGGTGCATGAAGTTAAGATCTAGTTAATTCGACTAATATGAGTAAGCAGTGAGATTAATGAGAAGTTATTAAGTTCAGTAAGTGATTCAGATTGGTGTCAGTAGCGAGATTTATCACGTCTATTCTACTACTTAGTTACTCGGTGAGTTACGTATTTGTTTATCGATCAGAGCCAAGTAGCTATGTTAGACGTTTGTCTCGTAGATTGTATTGCAAACTGAATTTGAAGGCTTACATTTAATCGATGGTGAAAAGTTAAATTTAACCGAAAAAAGATATCGAGAAGAACAAAACAGGAAATTTAAAGATATTAGGGAAAACGAGGGAGAAAATTTAAAGATATCAAGAAGAACAAGACTGAAATTTTAAAGATATCAAGAAGAACGAGGGAGAAAATTTAATGATATCAAGAAGAACGAGGGAAAAATTTAAAGACATCAAGAAGAACGAGAGAGAAAATTAAAAAATATAAAGAAGAACAAGACAGAAAATTTAAAGATATAAAGAAGAACGAGGGAGAAAATTAAAAAATATCAAGAAGAACGAGGGAGTAAATTTAAAGATATCAAAAAGAACAAGACAGAAAATTTAAAGATATAAAGAAGAACGAGGGAGAAAATTTAAAGATATCATGAAGAACGAGAGAGAAAAGTTAAAGATATCAAGAGGAACGAGACAGAAAATTTAAAGATATCATGAACAAGACAGAAGATTTAAAAATATCAAGAAGAACGAGACAGAAAATTTAAGGATATCAAAAAGAACGAGGGAGAAAATTAAAAGATATCAAGAAGAACGAGGGAGAAAATACGAATGACGAGGCATAATATTTGAAGAAAATGAAAAATACAAATAAACCTGCTTGAAGAGAAGATCCCTGGAACTATTGGGTATGCAAAAAAGGGATTACAATAACAAATTTCAAGATATACAGATGGACATCAACAGACTAAAGAAAGGTTGCAATGACAAAATCGAAGAAGCACAAAAAAAATCATACAGACAGAAAAGAACATCTGGAAAATTGGTAAATGCAAGTAATGAACCTGTCACACCTTTTTATACATCTGCCGAAGAATCCTAGCTTAAAACACCATATACTACAAAAT
>NW_013668435.1:142231-143956 GCF_000517525.1 Limulus polyphemus | reverse complement strand
TAACACCTGTTACCACTATTTCTTATGGAGTAGAAGAACTTATTTGTTTAACACCTGTTACCATTATTTTTTTATGGAGTAGAAGAACTTATTTGTTTAACACCTGTTACCATTATTTTTTTATGGAGTAGAAGAACTTATTTCTTTAACACCTGTTACCACTATTTCTTATGCAGTAGAAGAACTTATTTGTTTAACACCTGTTACCACTGTTTCTGTGGCATCTGTTACCGCAGGACCTTCCTGGAATACTCCAAACAATTCATTACCAAATCCAGTTTCAAAATGTAGCTGGCCAATTAACGTCACCTTATTGAGAAACCAATAGACTATGATGGACGGATGTCATTGGAGGCATATCGGGCTTGGTTCGAAATCATTTCCAGGGTGAACAGGTGGGGTAGTGAACACCAAGCTATTCATTTTGTTACCTGTTTAAAAGGACCAGCTTTAAGGATATTATGTAAACTTAAAGATCATTGGTCTGTCGAAGCATATTGTTTGTTTCTCAAAATAAAACCACTTCATTATATTTATAAATCGTTGTTTACGAATTTATTAAAATGAGACAAATTTGAAACCAATTATTCAGTGAATCAAAAACAGAATAGAATAACCTTCAGTCGCTCTATACCGCCCAAATTACAAATGTATTGGGCACAGCGTGACTCGTGCTTACAAGAGGGCTTGTTATGTCAGAAATGGGGAGTGACAGAAACAATATTTTACACTTCCACAGTATCTAAGTTCCGAAGCATTTCATCATCTTTCCACGGCTGAACACAACTGGAGCGAGTAAGAAAACACTTGGGTGCCGAGGACTTGTAGAAAATGCATGTTAAATGTGTGAGCTGTGCTGTGAGCGAAAAGATCCACGAAAAAAAAACATTGACAGTTACAGCAGTATTGTGTTGGAGCACCTCTTGACAGAGTTGCTGTGGATATTCTTGGTTCTTCGCCACAGAGTAACAGGGGAATAGATACACCACAGTTGTGACGGACTATTTCACCAAATGGCTAGAAGCAATTTAACCAAGAAACATAAACTCTAGCAAGGAAATTCATCAACAAATTTGTTTCAAGATTTGGTGTGCCTATGAAACTTCATTCAGATCAGGAATCTGTCCACGGAAAACTAACTTACTGATGCTCGTACCTGATGACTAAAGCAGTTTGCCCCTGAAGAAGAAAGGTCCACCTTTCAAAAGCGCTCGGGTTTTTATTCATTACTAAAGCAAAGATACTGATTAACATGAGATGTCTATGTTCGTACGTAGTGACTCTGATTACTATAGCAAAGATACTGATTAACATGAGATGTCCATGTACTTACGTAGTGACTCTGATTACTAAAGCATAGATACTGATTAACATGAGATGTCTTTATGTTCGTACGCAGTGACTCTGAATATTAAGCTGGAGGTACTGATGAACATGAAATGTCTTTATGCTCATACGTAGTGACTCTGAATACTAAGCTGGAGGTACTGATGAACATGAGATGTCTATGTTCGTACGTAGTGACTCTGATTACTATAGCATAGATACTGATTAACATGAGATGTCTATGTTCGTACGTAGTGACTCTGAATACTAAGCTGGAGGTACTGATGAACATGAGTGAAAGAACAAGTAGTGTATATTTCACGTGAAGATAATTATGATTTTGTATTTCTGCATGTTTGTTATCATAAATAGCTTTAACTTGTGCAGTACAATACAAAC
>NW_013668435.1:139476-141571 GCF_000517525.1 Limulus polyphemus | reverse complement strand
TGATTACTAAGCTGGAGGTACTGATGAACATGAGATGTTTTTATGTTCGTACGTAGTGACTCTGATTACTAAGCTGGAGGTACTGATGAACATGAGATGTTTTTATGTTCGTACGTAGTGACTCTGAATACTAAGCTGGAGGTACTGATGAACATGAGTGAAAGAACAAGTAGTGTATATTTCACGTGAAGATAATTATGATTTTGTATTTCTGCATGTTTGTTATCATAAATAGCTTTAACTTGTGCAGTACAATACAAACCGTGTTTTTTAAAGTTAAAATGGCCTTTGGGATTAACCTAATATTTTGTGAACTAGTTATAGTAAAATTTAGAAACGAGGTACTCAAGTCTCACATTAATATGGTTGGAAATCATGAAACTAGTGAAACATATTTCCATTCTTTGATTTTCAGTTGTATACTTGTCAAATAAAAAAACGTTTGATAAGGTTGTGAGTACATAATAAATTTTTATTGATAAAAAATTTAACATATCCCACCCATCCCAAGTGAAATAAAAACGTGTCAATATAATGTTTTTAATGGTTTTTTTTCTCTTTCTGCTCTTATTGAGAAATTTGCCACTTTAACATTATTATTGTTATTTTGATGTTTTAAAACCTAATTATATTTAGTTAATCTCCCTTAAAAATACATTATATATATATTTTAATAATTAGAGATGTACTTTGAGGGACAAATACGCATCAAATAATAGGGATATATTTGAATATTTTATTGTGACCATTGCTTTAGTTGGATAAACAATTTGCTAACACTGCCATCTAGTAGTAAGTTTTACAACTAATAGATTCAAGTTCAAAATCTGTGCAACGAGATCCATTTCTGAGATTATTATAAAGAAATACTATAAAAAATAAGATAAAAAAGCAAATGTAAATAGGTTAAAATTGTGAATTAGGCTCGTGGAAACATTTATCGAAAAAACCAGCGAACGAAGTGACATAACTTGTAGATTTTAACTTCAGATAAATACAAAAATATACTAAACGAACTTTAAGTGTAGATGATATTTATATACTAAGAAAACACATACTCTACTACAGAAACAATAAAAGTTTCCCATTTTTATAAGGATATTAAAAATGTTGGATTTATAAAACAAACAAACATGGAACTTCACCTGATTATTCAAATTAATTTATTTATAATCACATTTTTCTGGATAAAATGCAGATTCTCGTGTGTCAAACGTTGTAATGAACGTACTTATAATACTTGTATAAGACACAAAGTTTCTATAGTTGTTTCAGTGCCAGTCCCACCTAATTTTCTTGTCGTGACCGTCAGTTTGAATGGTGCTGCTACCTAGTGGAAAACTACAAAGTCACAATGCTGTAGTGCTTAATATATGCATGGAGAATTTTGAATACGTTCCCAAACGTTCGTGAAAAATACCACGTGTGTTTGAAGGTTATTACTACAAGCTAAATTATTAAGTTATATGTTCTCGTGGATTTTATATGGTACAACCCCACGTTAATCTATAACTAAACTAACTCAGAGATTAAGTTATATTGTTCTTGTAGATTTTGTATTACACAACCCCACATTAATCTATTACTAAAGCAACTTAAAAATTATTAAGTTGCGTTGTTCTTGTATATTTTATATGGTACAGTCCGACGTTAATCTATTACTAAATCAACTTAAAAAATATTAAGTTGCGTTGTTCTTGTATATTTTATATGGTACAGTCCGACGTTAATCTATTACTAAAGCAACTTAAAAATTATTAAGTTGCGTTGTTCTTGTATATTTTATATGGTCCAGTCCGACGTTAATCTATTACTAAAGCAACTTAAAAATTATTAAGTTGCGTTGTTCTTGTATATTTTATATGGTACAGTCCCACGTTAATCTATTACTAAAGCAACTTAAAAATTAATAATAACTGGTCTAACACAAGCTAATCGATCCTATATGACAAACCTAATAAAACTACTAAATGTCATAAAACAATTGAAAATAAAAATAAAACTTGTAAGCATTGAAGTAAATGACGAAGACGTTGTTATTATACCTGTGAGTTAACTAAGACAAATTTATAAAGAAAAACACGAAAGTAATTAC
>NW_013668435.1:125383-138549 GCF_000517525.1 Limulus polyphemus | reverse complement strand
TTTGAAAGCTTACGAAATGTCTAATAAATGCTTCCTGTAATTAATTTCGTGTTTTTCTTTATTACTAGATTACATTTTCCGAAAAATTACTCGATTACTATTATCTTGAAAATTAATTTAAATTTGATGCTTCTCGAAATCAGCGCCACCACCTATAGAAAAACGTGGAAGAAATAGGAGGAAAACTTTTCAAAACTTTATCAAATTGATTGAAGCGGTTCTAAGGGGTTATTTGTACAATTACGGAGACACTGAAGGAGCACTACACGTGATAATAGGTATATAATCAAGACACACGGTAGTGTGTCGTGTAGCTAAAACAACCCGCAGGACACACTGTTTGTTGTTAACAGGAGTGATAGTTTAGCGATTTTCACTTTCTGTATCTCGGACTGTGTTAATCCAAACTATCACATATTTTCAGAGGATGTACTCTACTGGATCCTTATTTCACATACCAAATTTCAAGTCAATCCACTAAAAAATACACGAGATATAAAACCTTCAATTTTGATTGAATTTCTTCCTATTTTTTTTCTTCACACAAAAAGTACGGAAACTTTATTTGATAGAAAAACATATTATTAATTTTTTTTTAATTTTGTACACTGATAGATCTTTACAACCTACTATTAGATGTCAAATTTGGTTTAAATATAAGCCACATGTGCAAAGTTATTTAACAAAAACCTCTCACATTTGACCAAAATGTGTGCGCACACCTATGCAAAAAGTCACATAAGCTATCGGTCTAAAATATTTACTACAGTTTCACCTGAGAATAAAATTGGCCCGTTTTTAGTTTTTGTCATTTGGATTAAAGACGGCTGATTTAGAGCAGTAAAAATATGAGGTGAAAGGACGTGCAGATACATAAGTATTGGTTAGGCCAAGCAAGCGAGATTAGCAGGTTCTGGGTCAAGTTTTCAAAAGAAACATATTGGTGGACCGTTCTTATTCATTACCAACGTTCAAGCACATATTTTATAAATTTTATGAAATCATCCCAATTAAAGCAATTAGCGTAAATAATAAATAATTCTTGATACGGCTGTACCGAGTGCATGCGGGTGACGACAAGAAACTGTTAATGTAGATTCCACGGCGTTACTGTAAAGAAAGTTATTAATACTGTTTTAGAGAGACAAAACTACTACCATATGTTTTAAAGAACCTGGCTGGCTCTGTAAAGTATAGATCTGTTCCGAATAATAGGGTTGCGATCTCAAAGCTAAAGTTGGTTACTATCGAGTGTCGCTTTCTTACTTGCTGTGGTTTGTTGGTGTGTATTGACAAAAAATCATGATATCTAATCAAAAACACTTTAGGTGTGAAAAAAAAGGTGCGGTCAAAGAAGTATTGAGTGTGCGACTTAAAATAATAAAATAAAAACTGGAAGCCAAACTGGTAGCTGTACTTATAACACTGACAAGAATTTTACAGCAAATATTCATTTATTAGTTAACTAGGCCACGTATTTTGTTTTACCCACCATCATATCCCCAAGGTGAATCTTATCAATGCTATAAGTGTAGCTACCAGTTTGGCCGCCAATTTTGATTTCATTCCTTTAAGTCGCACATTTCCACCTAACCCTCCCAAGTCCAAACAAGGACCTAAATCCAAATAAAGCAGAACAGCAAAGTCAATCCTTCTTTGACCGCACCTTTTTTCACGCCTAAGGTGCTTTTGATTAGATACGTTATAACTAAAACTATGTTAATGACTTCATGAGAAGAAATACTAGTTTATTCATGTCTTTTAACTCGCATCAAACACGTGCCAAACCTACCGACTTTTTGAGTTGGGGTTCGAAGAAGTTTTAAATATAGGATCTAAAGGGGTCGTATAAATATTTCATTCACTTCTAGGCATGCACGTCTTTTCTTTTTATCTTCTTCTATGTCTCGCCAAAGAAGCGTGCAGTGAAACAGAAAATCTATTATGGTACATAAAGCAGTTCTGGACTCAGTCCAAGTCATGCCGTACCAGTAATCTGGGACGTAAATCAGATAATTGCACCAATGTGCACTTAAAAAAAAAGAAAAAAAAAAGAACGGAGTGAGTTTGTTAGCAATGTCATAGTAAAGTGAGAAATAGGGTCATATTCTAAACATATCAGTTCAACAACTGACTACTAAATCGAAAGTTCCTCATTAGTGTTCACTGATATATATATTATTTGTCAGTTTGGAAACGGCCATCATAAAGGTTTTGATTTATCTTTTGCTTGGGCGTTTATCTTGGGATAGTCGTGTCTTGGGGTATGCAACATAAAACACATCACTAGACTGGTCCAAAATAATTAAAGTATTTATTTAAAGCGTTATAATTTATTTATGTTAATGATGTGTTATAAAAAGATGAGTATAACACACACAAAATTGCCTATAAAGGTGTTGTAAATATATAATTATATTTAAAGAATACCTTAAACTTCAAAAACAATTAGAAACTAGGCCTCATTCTAATTAATTACAATTATTTTTAAATATGCTTAACCCTTTGAATCTTGCAAAATTCGTCAGTATTTACTCAGGAACTATGGTCTGTAGAATGTGAGTATCATGCAATACACGTTATCAAATAATGACAGTATTTCTGTACATGTTTAGGGTGGTAGGATTCTGCTACCATAAAGTATACACTAATTAATTATTGACAATACATACGTACGGCAGGTAGCATTAATATATTGGTATCATGGAGTATACTCTTTCTTCAACAGTATTCACACACATATATCACTGACTGTTTTAGTGTTACACCCTATTGTAACCTAATTTATATTTTTGTAACTACTTATATCGTTTGGGGGGGGGGGATTCATGTGGACTATTCGGTAAACATAAGAATGGAAAGCCCAGTCCTTTTAATGATAAGGAACACATTTTATTTCGTCGATTAAAAGTTAGCTTAATCAATTTTCGGTTATAGGCCTAAGTTTACCGTAGACGCTAATATAACAATTTTACTCCCTTGCTAGCTTCTCTCAATCGCACCGCATCTTTTCATATTTTTTATTTCTTCGTCACTGAAGTCACTTGAATATGCCTATTATGAAAAGAAAACAAAGGTTTGTTTGTTTGTTTTGAATTTTGCGTAAAGCTACACGAGGGCTATCTGCGCTAGTCTTCCCTAATTTAGCAGTGAAAGACTAGAGGGAAGGCAGCTAATCATCACCACCCACTGCCAACTCTTTTACAAACGAATAGTGGGATTGATCGTCACATTATAACGCCCCCACGGCTGAAAGGGCGAGCATATTTGGTGTGACGGGGATTCGATCCCGCGACCCTCAGATTGCGAGTCGAGCACCCTAACCGCCTGGCCAAGCCGGGCCTGAAAACAAAGATGCATTTAACGTAAGCTTCCATAATTAACAATAAAGTAGCCCCCCAGTGGCACAGCGGTATGTCTGCGGACTTACAACGATAGAATCCGTGTTTCGATACCTGGGGTGGGCAGAGCACAGATAGCCCATTGTGCAGCTTTGTGCTTAATTACAAACAAACAAACAAACAATAAAGTAAATATGGACAATTTACAAATTCACTATTCATAAATATAACCATTGCAATAATTAAAACATTAATTAAATGTGTGAAGCACAATCAAAATTTTAATTAACAAAACCTTTTGAAGCTTTGTACTGTCAGTTTCGGTTTGTGTTTCAGTGAACGCTCCTGAAGCTGAAACGTTGAGTGTTTAATTAAATAAAAACAACATTTTGGTGGTTTAAGGTCGTTTATTTTTAGTATTAATATGAGGCCCGGCATGACCAGGTGGTTAAGGCGCTCGACTCGTAATCTGAGGGTCGCGGGTTCGAATCCTCGTCACACCAAACATGCTCGCCTTTTCAGCCGTGGGGGCGTTATAATGTGACGGTCAATCCCACTATTCGTTAGTAAAAGAGTAGCCCAAGAGTTGGCGGTGAGTGGTGATGACTAGCTGCCTTACACTGCTAAATTAGGGACGGCTAGCAGAGATAGCCCTCGTGTAGCTTTGCGCGAAATTCAAAACAAAAAAACAAGTATTAATATGTCCTCTGTACACCAATATGCACTACAGAAATTAAATAAAACTGTCCAGCTATCAAATCGTTTGGATAACTTTTATTTTCTGTGGTTTATTTAATGAAGATGGGCTGAACTCTTGCCCTTTATCAACACTTACTGTTTGGGAATGGGGAGTTTTTTTCAAGTAGATGGTAGAGTGCGTCCACTGGTAGCTTCATCTCTAATCATACTCTGAAAGTGGTCCCAACAGGGACGTCAGGTTCTTCTGTAGATTCGATTACCTTTACCAAATATTCTTTGAAGTTAATCAGTTAGCTGTTCTCTCACTGAGTTACATCCACACACTAAAGAATAAAACATCTACTTAACTTTGGATATAGTCCACTTCTTGCAGTGAGGATTGTAAAGCCATACCTTGTCACCTCGATGAAATCCAGCATGATTTGCATTTTTATTATAACGACCTTTCATCTTATCACTAGTTGATTTAAGTCTTTCTGGTAAAATCACGTACGACATTAACAATTTTCCTTAGTCTCACTGCATCCTTTACTGAGTTTTGGTCCTCATGTTGTGAGTACAGAAGATTCAATAGTACTTTAGGTTATCTTCCAATCATCGGTAATGATGGGGTGTTGACTGTATCTTCATGTGTTGCTGTTTGACAACTCATTAGTAGCAGAGGAAGATCTTGACCCCACATCTTCTGACGATTATCCACATAAATGGCTAATTGGTTTAACAGTGCACAGTTGTATCTCTCCGTCGTTTTATCAGAAGAGGGGTGAATGATGCACAGGTGTATCTATCCACCGTTTCATCAGAAGAGGGATGAATGGTGCACTGTTGTATCTCTTCGCTGTTTTATCAGAAGAGGGATGAATGGTGCACAGTTATATCCCTCAGTCGTTTTATTAGAAGAGGGATGAATGGTGCACAGTTATATCTCTCCGTCGTTTTATCAGAAGAGGGATGAATGGTGCACAGTTATATCTCTCCGTCGTTTTATCAGAAGAGGGATGAATGGTGCACAGTTATATCTCTCCGTCATTTTATCAGAAGATGGATGAATGGTGCACAGTTATATCTCTCCACCGTTTTATCAGAAGAGGGATAAATGGTTGTCATCTTGATATTTTGAATTTCAAATATTTGACTCACTTCCACAAACAAGCTAATCTAAAGTTCCATCCCGATTTTAATTAAATTTAATGATTTTAATTCCATAGGCATTCCAAAAGTTGAAACATAGTAATCGACAAGGTTCCTTTCTAGAATGAATGCTTCTTGACTGAGAACAGCATATGCTTCTGGCTATTTAGTGAAACAATCCGTCACCACCAGAATGTATGTAATCCTACTGTTGATTCTGTAAAGAACTAAGTGTAGCAACACTAAGCATCTCTAGTGGTGTTCCAACACAATACTGCTGTAGTTGCCCGTGTTGTATCGTTCACGAACAATTTCTTTCAACGTACAGTTCCCACATTGTACACCAATCTTGATAATTCCTGGTGTGAATATCGCCTTTCTTGTTGGTATAGAAGCTCCCCTTCTTTGTGCCACTGGACATTTCACTTCAAGTGTAGGATTTCCTGTGAAATTGTTTGAATCAAGATTATCTTCACACCAAAACGTCTGCGAGAAATCTATCCCTAAATGTCAATAATCCACTCGTCATGTTCCTTAGTGAATCTTTACATGAAAACGTTGACTTCCAACTCACCTCTTGTGGAATTTTATGACCACTTACTGTTCACATCAATCAATCTCTTTCTATTTCTGTAGGAACTTCCAGTATCAGAGCAGATCGAAAACATGATGTAAGACTTCCCATCAATGAAACTATCGACTCATGGACTGGTTTCTTTATATAATGGTTTACATATTTCGGTTGGGGCTGACGGGGTATTCGTATCTGAAATTTGCTCCTTAATTCCAGCTAATTCTTATTTTCCAGTGCCTAGTTAGCTCTTTGTTGTCCATTTTATATGTTTAGGCTCTAGGACTTATCCTTGCTGCATCGTCTCTTTGGTTAAAAACCGTCGAAAGCTGCTTAACCAAAAGCTTGCCTAATTTCAACACATTCTAAGGTCACTACAAGTAAAACAGCTTTATGACCACTTGTGTCCTTAAGGGAATTCGAAATTCTGGAGTCACATAGGCCTTGTTGACCATCTTTTTTGCCAGAAGACAACGTGAGACTGAAGAGGATGCACGAACGTGTCGAAATTAGTTTCTTTAATTTCAAGTCTTCTAATACTTTGTTCCATTTACTGTGGTTTCTCACAAATACCACGAACAACATTGTGATCTTCAGTTAATAAATTGATGTTTACCCACAATATGATCTAATTATTCTTATGGTGTTTTTAATTGGTTATCTGTAACTTTAATTGGACAGCTTCTTTGGTTTAAACTAATTTGAAATCATCATGTCATCTAAGAACTGGTCACGTGTCAACATTATTCCAATTTGCTAAGTCAAAGGTGAGAAA
This sequence comes from Limulus polyphemus, assembly GCF_000517525.1. NCBI lineage: Eukaryota > Metazoa > Arthropoda > Merostomata > Xiphosura > Limulidae > Limulus > Limulus polyphemus. The sequence goes on along the minus strand of NW_013668435.1, from coordinate 132,032 downwards.
TTTACGATATAAATGTGCTACATTAAAGGTGAGAAATTTACGTTGTAAACAGTTTACTGCACCAAAGGTGATAAACAATTGACGTAAAGTAACTGCTACATCAAAGGTGAGAAATATACCTTGTGAATAGCTCGTAACATCAAAAGTTAGAAATTTGCAAACAGTTTTTTTAAAACGAAGATGAGAAATTTACAATGTAAATAACCTGCCGCATAAAAATGAAATACTTACAATGTCAACAGAACGCTGCATCAAATGTCATAGATCTGCAATGTCAATAGACTTATTAATCAAATATCAAACTTACGATGTTATCATACTGCTATTTCAATGGTGATAAATTTACGTTGTAAACAGACTTTTATATCCAAGATGAGAAATTTTAAATTAAACAGGCCGATAAATCCAAGGTTAGAAACTTACGATGTAAATGATTTACCAGGGGACAAAATGATACCGAAATAATAATTCCCATTTAAATGTATGTTTTCTGCAGCCAGTTAGGCCAAGCCATTCCTAATCACCAGGGCCATTGGGTTTCAGTTTTTCTAATCACGGGCACTATGTAATACACTTATCCCCCAGGTTTTAGTTTTTCAGTATTATTGTTATAGAAAGAAACTGCTCAATTTTATTGATGTACTCAATAAAATAATCCCTATTTTTGAGCCCAATAAGACTGTGTTTACCCTTGTTAAATGTATGACTCGAACTCTTAACTCGCTTCGAGGTTAACGAGGTCATATCTCGATCGTTCTTGGCTTCCTTCACTCAAACACATAGACACACAGGAATATGTGTTTATATAAATAATCTGAAGGTAGAAGTTGAAAATAAAGTTTGTCCTCGGTAGAATATTGGCCCTAGTTACGGCAAAACATGTTTTCCAAGTTTAAAAACAAATTTCTCTAATTGTTCTTTTAAGTATCATGTGTAGGTTTCGGCGGTTTACACCTTGTTTACACAGAACAGAATCCTTATCGTAAAAATAATAGTAAGTTTTCCATGATAACGTTTACTTTAAATTTACACGTTATTCAGTATGCTTCAAGTTGCGTCAAATTCTCTGTAAATTCTTGACTTGGCCGAACAGTACATTGTCTCTAGATTGTAAATTCAAGGGTTTATGGATCGCGGCCTGTTTTCGCAGAAACGCACTCTGTACATTGGGACTGTGGGTACGCTATTCAATCAAACAATAGTAACCCAAGAGTGGGCTTTGGGTGATGTTAGCTGGCTGTCTGCCCTCAAAGTTATCAGTTTATAATTAAAGATGACTATGTGCACGTAGCTCTGGTGTAACTTTGTGCAAAAGTTCTGAAAAATATACAACTTTTAAAATACAGTTATTGTTAATTTTCTGTGAATATTTATCCAAAGAGTCAAAACGGATTAAAAAGGTTTAATAAATTACATAAAAAAGACAACAAAAAATAGCAATAAAACCATGATAATTTCGACAGTGGAAACTAGTCTATTACAAGGAAAATATTTAATTAAAATATGATATTTCCCCATGTTAACGGTTCAAAATGTATTTTTTTTAATTAAACACTGACAAAGGTACGAACGAAAAGTTTATGTAATGTTGAAGAATGCATTGTTCAGGAGATTTGGACTGAAGTCAACGGTACTATTGTAGTTTTGTTGTCGCTGTTCTTTTTCTTTCTTTTTTTTTGTTACAATAGAATACAGTTAGGTTATACACGGAACAGCCGGAGTAATAAGATCACACATCAGATTATATCCAGGAATAAGTCTTCTCCTGGTGTTCGTTTTTTTAATGACAAACGATGGCAGAGTGGAAAAACAGTGTGATATTATTTTAGTTGCATGTAAGCTTTTAAAAGGAACTTACACCAGCTTCTGGCTTTACTAGAGACTCAGGCAGTCCAGGTTCAGCAAGGTAAACTATGATTGATCCAGAGGTCCAGAGTTTGGTGATGAATTACGTCATCTTAATTGTTCTGTTGATTATCTTGTGGATTTTGTATACATCGGTAAGATTGCCTTTCATAAAACTTTACTTTTTTAGATCTGTAAATTATTCCTTCTAAAACGTCTGTTGTATGAGATCTGTAAAATCATCATCCTGAAACGTCTGTTGTAGATACGTGGAATCATAATTTTTAAACGTCTGTTGTAGAAGATCTATGGAATCATAATTCTAAAATATATATTGTATGGGATCCAGGGAATCATAGTTTTAAAATGTCTGTTACAGGAGATCTATGGAATCAAAATTCTAAAACGTCTGTTGTATGAGATCTTTTTAATCATAATTTTAAAAAGTCTGTTGTATGACACCTATGGAATCAATTTTAAAACATCTATTGTAGTAGGCTTATGGAATTATAATTTTAAAATTATGTTCTAGGAGGTCTATGAAATCATAATTCTAAAATGATTGTTGTAGGAGATACAGGGAATTAATTTTAAAAAAGGCTGTTGTAATAAGTCCATGGAATCAATTTTAAAACGTCTATTGTAGGAGATCTTTGGAATCATAAATCTAAAATGACTGTTGTAGGAGATACGTGGAATCAAGTTTAAAACGACTATTGTAGAAGATGCATGGAATCAATTTTAAAACATCTATTTTAGGAGATACATGGAATAAATTTTTATATGCCTCTTGTAGGAGGTCCATGAAATCAATTTTAAAACGTTTATTGTAGAAGATGCATGGAATCAATTTTAAAACATCTGTTTTAGAAGATACATGGAATCAATTTTTATACGTCTGTTGTAGGAGATACATGGAATCAATTTTTATATGCCTGTTGTAGGAGGTCCATGGAATCAATTTTAAAACGTTTATTGTAGGAGATCTTTGGAATCATAAATCTAAAATGACTGTTGTACGAGATACAGGGAATTAATTTTAAAAAGGGCTGTTGTAATAAGTCCATGGAATCAATTTTAAAACGTTTATTGTAGGAGGTCATTGGAATCAATTTTTAAACGTCTATTGTAGGAGATCTATGGAATCATAATTCTAAAATTACTGTTGTAGAAGATACATCGAATCATAATTTTTAAACGTCTGTGGTAGGAGATACATGGAACCAATTTTTATATGCCTCTTGTAGGAGGTCCATGGAATCAATTTTAAAACGTTTATTGTAGGAGATCTTTGGAATCATAAATCTAAAATGACTGTTGTACGAGATACAGGGAATTAATTTTAAAAAGGGCTGTTGTAATAAGTCCATGGAATCAATTATAAAACATCTATTGTAGGAGGTCCATGGAATTAATTTTCAAACGTCTATTGTAGGAGATCTATGGAATCATAATTCTAAAATGACTGTTGTAGGAGATACATGGAATCAATTTTAAATCGTCTATTGTAGGAGATCTATGGAATCATAGTTTTAAAATGACTGTTGTAGGAGATACGTGGAATCAATTTTAAAACGATTATTGTAGGAGATGCATAGAATCAATTTTAAAACGTCTATTGTAGGAGATCTGTAATCTTACGATTCCTTGTTGTTTTTTTTCGATCATAGTGAATGAGGATACAAATTAAACAATCAATATTGCACACAGATTTTTTCTTAGTTTTCTTTCTAGTTCTTACGGGAAGTTTATGAATTTTTCCAGACAATATCTATTATTTTAAACTTTTTTTCGTGAAGGATTAGAAAAGTAAAACGAGAGCATAACAGACAGTTTCGAAAACTGTAATATTTACCTGAAACTTTAGCTGATAAATTGGATGCATTTTGGTAAAACCATAAGGTTCAAAATAAATGTCAAACAGTGAAATATATATATATTTTTTTGTACTAGAGAATCTAATGAAAAGCAAACAAACTGTAAAATCATTTAATGAAATATGATATTGTAAAATAAAGTCAACATGGATGCACTAAAGGTACATCTTACCATACTAGTTTGTTAACGTTGGAAAGATTGTGGACTTACTGCAATTAAATGTTGTAAAGCTTTTCGGTAAGGTGCCACAAAGATGATTAACTAAGAAAAATAGCATTGGTGTGGGTTGGGAGAAGTTGATTGGATTGAAGAATGGCTGGGTAACAGAAAGAAAGAAAAAAGTTGTTAGTGATGGAATTAACTATACCTTTGTTACTAGTGACGTCTCTCGGGGATCAGTGTTTTGGATTAAATGGACCTTTGTTACGAGTGGCATATCTCAGGGATTAGTGTTTGGGATTACATTGATTTTTGTTACTAGTGGCATCTCTCAGGGATTAGTGTTTGGGGTTAAATGGACATTTGATACGAGTGGCATATGTAAGGGATCAGTGTTTGGGACTAAATGGGCCTTTGTTACTAGTAACGTCTCTCAGGAATCAGTGTTTGGGACTAAATGGGCCTTTGTTACTAGTAACGTCTCTCAGGAATCAGTGTTTGGGACTAAATGGGCCTTTGTTACTAGTGACGTCTCTCGGGGATCAGTGTTTTGGATTAAATGGACCTTTGTTACGAGTGGCATATCTCAGGGATTAGTGTTTGGGATTACATTGATTTTTGTTACTAGTGGCATCTCTCAGGGATTAGTGTTTGGGGTTAAATGGACATTTGATACGAGTGGCATATGTAAGGGATCAGTGTTTGGGATTTTGCGTTTCTTATTTACATTGATTACACCGATAGGGTAATAATTAGTAACATTTTCTGATGACTTTAAACCCTTGGACATTTCTAGCTATATCAATGACGCACAACAGGTTGAGTTGGATCAATGAATCTATTGCACAAATTGTTGTCAGATGACTTTTAATTAGACTAAGTGCGGGTAATGTATTTGGGTTAAAATACTTTCTTTCGCATATATAATATGGAAGAAAAACACTCAATCGTTTGATGAAAAAAAGAAAAAGAATTTTTTCTTACTGGTATACAAGTCAACCAGACCATAAGGCAATGCTTTGTTGTTAGTAGTAAAGTTGATAAAGCTTTTGGATGTATTTATGTAACGAGTTCGAATCCTGTCACTGAGCATTTTGCCTTTCCAGCCGAGGCGGCGTTATAATTGTCGGTCAATCGCACTTTTAGTTGGCAAAAAGGTAGCCAAAGAATTGGTGGTGGATAGTGTTGACTAGCTGCCTTCCCTCTAGCATATCACTTCTAAATTAGGTTAGGCTAGCGGAGATAGCCCTTAGCTCTACGCAAAATTCAAAAATAAACAAACAAATGACAAATCAAAGCGAAACTTATCTCTATATACATCACTAGTTAGGCTTAACTTGAAATATTGTGCACAATATTGGTTTTCTTATCTAAGAAAGAAACCTGATTTATTGGAAACGCTTGAGAGTCAGAGCAGGAGTTATCTTACAGGGACGAATTAAGATCTCTTTACTTATTTTCTCGTGAGAAAAGAAAGGCAAGAGGTAATCTTACTGAATATCGTAAAGATAGAGGTATCTGATTTCTTTGTGCTTTTTAATGAAGATAATAGAATGAGAAGATACAAGTGTGATATTTGAAAAAGTCAGGGTCGGTGCCAATTAATACAGTTTACTTTACTAGCAGGGCGATTGACTCACGAAATGAGTTGGAGACTGACACATTATGAAAGTTTAAAAAGATTTTGATTTTTAGATTCTTTTTTTCTTAAACGTGGGTGCAAAACGACAGTCTTGAAGTACCTAATATATCATATGATTTTGTTTGTTTATTTGTACTCTGTTCATCATGAGGATCGAAACACGAATATTAGCGATACATGCTTGCAGACTAACCATTGAGCCACCGAGAAACGTTATATGAATTTTAAAGCCATGGGCGATAGCTTAATAAAGTAATTAATCGATTAAGAACTTACTCAACGACCCCATTATCCAGTAACCGTCGTTTACCTATGTAGGGTATAGTAACCTACGAAAACGCTTAAAACTGCGAGGGATCATTTCAAAACATACCCCATAATGGCTCAAATGTACAATATCTTTTTCAGCTTTGCATTCGTGGCTTTAAAGTCTATATAAAATGAACAAATAGCATTGATATTATTACTTCTTAGTTTTTTAGAAAACAACAACAACAAAACATCATACCAGTTTGATTTCCAACTGATGAATATTTTGTTTTATTACAGCTAACATCTTGACACCTGGTGTCCAATATAGCCACTATTTGCTAAATATTTCACATTATTCATTTAACGATTGCCTCTTTGAGCGTACTGTTACGTTTCTCGTATTTTATTTATTGTTTCTCAAACGTTCTCAGACTTTCATAGATTCGAGAAAAGTTTGAAAAAGTCCTTAAGGAATTCCTCTGTGATGAAAATATTTATTTATTTTATCGCATACATAGGTGTCGTGAGTCCAAGTAAACCTCAGCGAGGGTACCTACCTGACTAAGGATTAAATAAAGTTTGGTCATTATAGGTTTTGGTTTTCTTATATATTGATTTGTGAATTTATGCACTTCCAAACAGTTTGTTAAAAACTATTCTTTAGGTTTGATCAGAAATTTGTAATAAACTGACCGAAATGTCTATTCTTCGTATTTTAGAAATTGGAGTTTTCAACCTAAAAGTGGCCAGGTCACACACCTCTGGTATTCGGATATAACCTTCCCTAATTTTTAACCGCTGCATAGCGGCTCGGCTTTGAGTTTTTGTTGTTGTTATTGTTTTTCAAGTACAAACTTTTAGCTTATAGCTCTA
>NW_013668435.1:121544-124790 GCF_000517525.1 Limulus polyphemus | reverse complement strand
TAGCTTTGTGCTTAATTACAAAATCAACAAACAAGCTCATAGCTCTGCCATCTCTCGACTGATTTGAGGTCTAATTACAGTTTTGGACTCAAAAGATCAAACCCTTTCGATTGATGTATTTTATCACGTCCAATGTCTCATAGATTAATTTACTTTAATCTTGCCTAAAAGAATTTCAAGTGCCGCGGCTATTGAGGATTCCCTTTTGTCATCTACTGACCAGAGGGAAAGCAACACAATTCAGTACTACACGCCGCCGCAAGGACTTTGCCCGGTTCTTCGAACCGAATAACGGGATTGACTGTTACTTTTATACCACATCCATATTGAAAATGCGAAGCTTATTTATCAATATCACAACTGGAGTGCGAACTCTCTATTCGCAGCCAGCCCGACTTCTTAACCACTAGTCCATCCCCGGCTTCCGGAATAATTGAACAATGTTTCTTGTCTGTTGTCGTAAGACTGTAAGAGCACCATTAAGTATGTAACTTATTAAGTAAGCTCCTCTTGATATTGTATTGATTTTGTTACGTAATATCAGTACATTTTATGTTATTGACATTTTAGGATTTTTCAAGCTGTGTTACAGATTTGTATTTGTTTGTTTGTTTGTTTGAAGTTAAGCACAAAGCTACACAATGGGCTATCTGTGCTCTGCCCACCACGAGTATCGAAACCCGGTTTCTAGCGTTGTAAGTCCGCAGACATACCGCTGTGCTACTGGGGGCTACAGATTTGTATCAATATTTTGAGTTGACTAATGAGTTAGTTATAACAGAAGCTTTACTTTTAGCTTATAGACGTTAAAATTAGTTTTCAGAGTAAGTGTTGAATCATTTTTACTCTGAAGGCAAAAAACAGAAATAATAAACTAGAAAATTAAAGAAGCATTTGGGCTTGGCATGAGTCCAAGGTTCGAGACGTAATACCGCTGAATACACTTGTCGCTTTCAGCACGTTATAAAAGTGACAGTCTAACCCATTATACTGTTAAGGAGCCGGATAAAAGCCTCGTGTCGGCGAGTGCTGTTGATTGGCTGCTTTCTCTTGGGTCAGTAGTTTAAAATCAAGGTCTCTGACCTGGTCGTTTAGCCCATGTGCGCGTAAGGTGTCGTTGAGGTTGAAATTTCCAACTCCACTAAGAACTAGTTTCATCATAAGTTTTGAAACATAACATTTTTAACGTTTTACAGAAACGATAAGAATGCAGGTTCATATTAAATTATTTAACGACGTCCTATTGTTATACTATATATATATACATATAGCTATGAGTATCGCATTTCTTTCCAACTGAGCTATATATAAACTGCCAGCTTGTCACTTGATGTTCGCTCTTCACTCGAATAAGTAAATCATAAAACGTTTTTTAAAGTGCCCATCCTTATAAAAAAAACTATCGTTGTTGGCTGAAGCTTAACAAGAAAGTGGTAAAGGAATTATTTAACTATGTGTATGAAGCTCACTTCGACACAGATTTCCTTTACTAAAATATCTCAGTAAAATTTCCGCCTTAAATATACTATGTGCGTTACATTTGGAGGTGTTTTCCTTTTGTCTCCATTGGATAAGTTCACTAGAAACCGACTAATGAGAGCTCACATAGCAAAACGATTTTTCATTCGGTGGGGTAGGGGGGGGGGATAATATGAGGCTCTGGAATGGAAGAAGCTGTCATGTACTGTCGTTATTTCTTCTTCTTCTTCTTTTTTTTTGGCGGCACAAACTTTCGCCGCAAGGGTCGAGGTTTAAAATTAAAACCTGAACGCGTCTGTTCATTATTGGTGTTTGTTGCATAAGGTGGACTTGAGAAGAACTCCGTTGGTTACTATCCTCATTAGGCCTAACAGTCATCATGATTGATAAAGAAGCTCAGAGCTTAGTGATGAATTACGTAATCCTCATCATTTTACTCTTGATTCTGTGGCTTCTTTACACAGGGGTGAGCTGAATTACTTTCTAAAAGTCTTTTTATTAATTAAGGGTAATCTTACGCCAAATCTTATGAAGGCCTAAGCATTTAGAGAAATTTATTGATTAAAAAAAGAACACACATAAAACGAAAATAATAGCACCCGAAGCAGCTTAACAATGCTAACTTAAAATCGTAGCATATTAAATGTCTTCCCACGACTATTCTTTCATGTTTGGTTGAAAACAACAACTGAAATGTAAAACAATGTCTTTGTTTTTGGTTTTGGTTTATATTTGAAAAAGCATGACAAAAGTCTCCTGATTGATGTTCTCAATTCATATTTGATATTTGGCTCTAATTGCTAAGGATATTTATTGTACTTTAAATATTTTTACGGTTATTTAGAACAGTGGGTGTTGTAAACTAGCTTATAGTTTATCAGTTCAAAATTAGGGACGACTATTTCTGGTGTAGCTTTTAAGAATATCAGAAACATAAAAATCCAGTTAAAACCGTACCAGTTGTGTTTAAACAATTTGCTAATATAAACAGGGTATCAACCCTACCATGTCTATGTATAACAAAAGGCCCGAAGAGCCCTCGTATTAAGCGAAATGCCTAGTCAGCACTGGATGTAATAGATATGATGTGGTTGACTTGACATGTTATACGTTCGTCTTTACTTTCTCTCATTCGTAATGCAGACGAACTACTCAAAAATTTTATGTCACTAATTATGGGCTCGGTTTGGTTATTATAAAATTCGGTGTTTATTTGCGGAGATGAGAACAAAAGTAGCACACGAAAAACTGTATTTAAGCCTCAATACAGCATAGTTTGCTGTAGAGAACCTACCAAATCATAAAGAAAACACATTAATCGATAAGTAGAGAGAAAGAACTCACGCAAAACGATGGTTAGCTGTCAAATATTTAGTCCTTTCATCGCGTTTATTTTAGTCTTTAAGCAGCTTATAGGTACGAATATTTAGTCCCCTAATCACATTTATTGTGGTGTTTGACTTACAGGTACGAGTATTTAGTCCCTTAATCATGTTTATTGTAGTCTTTAAGCAGCTTACAGGTACGAATATTTAGTTCTCTAATCACATTTATTGTGGTGTTTGACTTACAGGTACGAGTATTTAGTCCCTTAATCATGTTTATTGGAGTCTTTAAGCAGCTTACAGGGAAGAATATTTAGTTCCCTAATCACATTTATTGTGGTGTTTGACTTACAGGTACGAGTATTTAGTCCCTTAATCATGTTTATTGGAGTCTTTAAGCAGCTTACAGGGAAGAATATTTAGTTCCCTAATCACATTTATT
>NW_013668435.1:112418-120974 GCF_000517525.1 Limulus polyphemus | reverse complement strand
TTATTGTAGTGTTTGAACGACTTACAGATACAAGTATTTAGTGCCCTAATCATGTTTATTGTAGTGTTTGAACGACTTACAGATACAATTATTTAGTGCCCTAATCATGTTTATTGTAGTGTTTGAACGACTTACAGATACAATTATTTAGTGCCCTAATCATGTTTATTGTAGTGTTTGAGCGACTTACAGATACAATTATTTAGTGCCCTAATCATGTTTATTGTAGTGTTTGAACGACTTACAGGTGCAAGTATTTAGTGCCCTAGTCACGTTTATTGTAGTGTTTGAACGACTTACAGGTGCAAGTATTTAGTGCCCTAATCATGTTTATTGTAGTGTTTGAACGACTTACAGGTGCAAGTATTTAGTGCCCTAATCATGTTTATTGTATTGTTTGAACGACTTACATATACAATTATTTAGTGCCCTAATCATGTTTATTGTAGTGTTTGGACGACTTACAGATACAAGTACTTAGTGCCCTAATCATGTTTATTGTAGTGTTTGAGCGACTTACAGATACAAGTATTTAGTACCCTAATAATGTTTATTATATTACAGATATACGTATTTGTCCCCTAGTGATGTTTATTATTGTTGTGTTTAAGCAGATTACAGATACAAATATCTTAGCTGTTATAAATTTCAAACACTTTTAGAGGCAAAAATAGTTACTCTTTTAATTATATTTAATTGTAATTTTTAAGCAGTTTAGAAATAAGAGGTTTTAATTATGTTTATTTTAATGTTAAATCGCTTATTGATAAACTTTTAATCCCCATCATGTTAAATGTTAATGTGTTGTTAATATGATAACATATTTATAAAATGGATACTTCGTTTTATGGTGTTTAAACAAATTATTTGGGTTTGATAAAACTCCATTGTTCTAGACTAGAGCATTATTATATCAAGGGAGTTAACAAGCAACAACTTTGCAGGGCTCGGTTTGGTTACTCCACTCTTAAATCTAAATTTAACACTTTCTAAAGTGGCTTTTAAATGTGTCTTCTTTCGTTCCCTTTTCCCTCTTTGTTTTTTACTCTCCGTGGTCATATTTGCTAGTTTTGTTTCAGCATCTTGGGCTGCATAAGATAATGGCCGTTTTTTTGTTGTTTTTTGCTTTTTTTTTGGCAAAACGAATTTGCAGTGATGATAGAAATAAATCTAAATAAACAAATTGTATTTGCTGTCGAATACTCATTGGCTCATGCTCAGCTTGAAGAAACTTGAGAGTTATAGACCAGACGTGCGGTGCTATTATTAGTTTATGTGTGTGGATTATTATTATTAGAACAGTTAATAATATATTCTTTGCATGATAATTACATTCTTATTATGGATTTCTTGGTACAGTGAAGCAGATGGCGTTTTATCTAAAATAGATGTTTAATCAATTGTTTTTAAGTTAAAATTTTTAAAAAACACTCAATAACGATGTTAGTGCATTTTCAGGCTGACTACATTATAGTGTTTCTATATTTAAATGTATAATCATTTTATTTATTACTTTGTCTCTGTTTTGAAGGGAATAGAAAATTTAAAATCATCAAAATAAGTGATACCTCTATATATATCCAGAAGGTGGCAGTAGTATATTTAAATTGATCAAGACTGCGTACAGAGTATTGTATCAGCACTATTTACCTCGTCGATACGCCATCTAATCCACACGTTGTTAGGGGCAGGTAAAGCTTCCGTGGCCTTTTATATGAGAATGGAAAGAAACCACTATAGAAATTGAGTTGTAATTATTACAAATTAATATTACAAAATTAGCACACAAATAATGTCTTTAAGTTTAAAGCGGATATTTAGTTTAGCCATCGTTGGCATCAATAACTGTTGTTGTTTGTTATTAAACAAAAAGCTTCACAAAGAGCTATCTGTGCTCTTTCCAAAACGGGTATGGAAACCCGGTTTCTAGTGGTATAAATCCGCAGACATGCCGCTGTGCCAGTAGGAGGCAGCATCAATAACATCTTGGAAACTTTGTGGTATTGTGTCTGTGTATTTCCTCATAGTCTCTGGTATAATTTGATTCCATTTTTCTCGATTCTTTATTTAGAACAGTTATTACTTTTGTAAAGCATGGAGTCCAGTAAATTCCAAATCCCCCCCCCCCCCCAGTGGCACGGCGACCTGTCTGCGGACTTATACCAATAGAAACTGGGTTTTGATATCCGTGGTGGGAAGACCACTGATAGGCCTTTGTGTAGCTTTGTGCTTAATAACAAACAATAACAAATCCCAGATTTATTGTACGAGGTTAAGATTTGGACTTTGGGGCGGCCATTCCTTTCGCAGGAGATATCTTGATTTTTTTTTCTCTCTGCCGAATGAACTCGACAAATCGTGAAAGTATGTTTGTGGTCATTATCGTCTTGGAACATGCAATTCTGTCCAATCAGCTTCTTTATAGATGGTATAGATGATGGACTAATATACTGTGGTATTTATACCGACCTGTTTTTCTGTCAATTTTATAAAGATGTTCAACATTATTCGTTGATATTGCACCCCAAACATAATAGACTTTTGCATGTTTGACCATTAGCACAAGATACTCCTTCTGCAACTTCTCATTGATCCTTCAGCGAACATATACGCACCGTATTCTTTGATAGATTGTTTAGGCAGAGTATTCATGATGGAACTGTAGAATGGACGGCAACTGCCTGTTGTATAACACAAGTGTAGAGGACGACGAAGGGCGGAAGACTTTCGAAACGTCGTCCTCTACACTTGTGTCTCTTGTGGAATTGCCGTCCATTCTACCGTTTCATCATATACGCACCAGTTGGAACCAATCATTTCCAATATAAACTTTTCTGTCCAAAACTCAGTGTACCAGTTTCACATCCTAGGATACACGCTATGGTGTAAACGCCTTTTAGAAGCTGGCGAAGCATGATTATAATTATATTTGTCATAAGACATTAGTATTAGGCCTATTATTATTATTATTATTTAAACACTACGTTTTTTCTATAATCTCTTAGGGATTTTCAAGAATTAGAAGAGTGTTGTTCCACAAAAGCTAGTCTCCTTGCTTTATTTTCTTTGAGCAGTAACAGTTTTTCTTACTGCTACTCTTCTCCAAAGACCACATTTTTGCAGCGTTCTTCAAACTGTTTGTGCGTGACTTATTAAAGTCATTAGGAAGGATTTTACAGTTTTTCAGGGAATTGATTTTTAGATGTCTAACGTCTGTTTCAGTGTATATTCATCTCTATCCCCTACCTTGTATGATGTTATAGATGTGGGTTTCCGTGTATCTGTCCAATGTGTACCTTTATCGCCATCCCTTGCCTTGTCTGATGTTATAGATGTGGGTTTTCTTGTACCTGTCCAATGTGTACCTTTATCTCCATCCCTTCCCTTGTCTGATGTTATAAATATGGATTTTCTCGTACCTGTCTAATGTGTACCTATATTTCCATCACTTACCTTGTCCAATGTTATAGATGTGGGTTTCCGTGTATCTGTCCAATGTGTGCCTTTATCGCCATCCCTTGCCTTGTCTGATGTTATAGATGTGGGTTTTCTTGTACCTGTCCAATGTGTACCTTTATCTCCATCCCTTCCCTTGTCTGATGTTATAAATATGGATTTTCTCGTACCCGTCTAATGTGTACCTTTATTTCCATTCCCTACCTTGTCTGATGTAATAGATGTGGATTTTCTCGTACTTGTCCAAAGTGTACCTTTATCTCCATCCTCTGTCTTGTCTGATATTATAGATGTGGGTTTTCTCGTACCTATCCAAAGTGTACCTTTATTTCCATTTCCCACCTTGTCTGATGTTATAGATGTTGGTTTTTTCGTACCTGTCCAAGGTGTACCTTTATTTCCATCCTCTGTCTTGTCTGATGTTATAGATCTGGGTTTTCTCGTACCTGTCCAATGTGTATAACACAGTACTTGGTGAACAGAGGAGGCCTTTTGCAATTTTTCCTAAACTCCAATTAGCATCCTACAAATATTTAACACTAACTCTGTCTGATGATATTCAATCTCTCTGGTTTAGCATTTTAACGGCAACACCACGCTATATTAGCTGTATTCAATTATGTTGTTTTTAAAAGAATCGTCCCTTGTATACTTAGGATGTGAAAATATCAAGTTTTTGGCAGTGATCACTGGGACAGACACTAAGGCAGTCGTGTGTGACAATGTTGTACCGTCATGTATTTAGATTAGACATCTTGAACAAATAAAAAAATATCTATTGCGTTTAATCATTTATGACTATGTGTTGGTTTTCTCTTTAAAAAAAATTGAAATATTATACATGTAGGTGGCATATTAAATACATGAGCGAAGTGAGGAAATACAATAATTTATCTGTTTTGACGCTTTTTAGAAGATTTTAAACTAGAGTAATCTTATTTTATAAGCACAGCAAACAATGGGTCGTTCTATTAAATTTCAACACTGTTTTATAAGAGAAATACCTTTTAATTTGACTTATCTGAAGCAAATACCTTGCAATATTATATTCAACAGAGCCTAATCAACCATTGTCCTCATAACAAACTACAACAGCCCATGACACAATTGTTCCCTTAACAACAAACTACAACAGCCCATGACACAATTGTTCCCTTAACAACAAACTACAACAGCCCATGACACAATTGTTCTCTTAACAACAAACTACAACAGCCCATGACACAATTGTTCTCTTAATAACAAACTACAACAGCCTATGACACAATTGTTCTCTTAATAACAAACTACGACAGTCCGTAAAATAATTCTCCTCTTAACAACAAGCTACAATAGCCCATGACACAATTGTTCTCTTAATAACAAACGTGAATTTGATCATATTGAATAATTTACGTCTTTATAACTAATTTGTTTACGTGATATGTTTGTAATTGTGTGCTAGTAAATCGTTTGATTGAATTATTGCCAGTTATTCAAAGGAACCATTGTGTTATATTATTTGAATCTAGCATTGTGTATCTATTGTTACAGGACGAATAGAATCATGAAAATATCATATATTCAAACACATCTTGTATTTGTCTTAATTTCAAAATTAAACGACAAAACTTGATAACCACAATATTCGCGTGGCTATCAGCAAATTTCTCTTAGGATTTGTCATTTCTAATTAAACTTAAGAAGGCTGTATAAGCATTTGCTTTGCTGATCGTTATGAACAATAGGCTATCCTTGTGTGCCCACTGTTGGGATCGAGTCCCGAATTCAAGTTGAGTGTTGACTCACGATATGCTGTGAAGCTATATAGCATATAAATACGCCCAATTATTATCAAACAGTGAATTACTGGCTCACAATCAGACGTGCTTGTACGCGCTAATAGAGAAAGACAGGGGGTTTAGGCTGTCCATTTTTACTTTATATAGCCTCGTGTTGCTGTTTATATCTAGTAACTGCTCCATATGAGGCCATAATAACTCTGCGGTGATTACAAGTTCCGCCAAATCGACCATTCTGTTTAATAAAAATTTGGAGCTGAGTCAAACTACTTACACGTTTTTAGACATGGTCCAAACAAGGAGGGGAGGAAGGAGTAACAATTTTTCTGATAACTTTGTTTTCAGTCGGTCAGACAATCTTCCTCACAATTTAGAGTGCTACTTCATAACCCAGCTGAAATCTCGTCTTTCTACTTAGTAAACCATGCTAGCCGAAAAGGAGACACACAGTTTGATAGTTAACTACGTCATCCTCATTATACTGCTGCTAATATTATGGTTGTTATACCTTGGGGTAAGTTTCATACCCAGTTGGTTCTTCCCCATCGTGTAGCGTTTAGATGTAGTTGTAACTTGTAACTCACTTAAAGTTTTCTGTGGTTCCAACACCTGAAACTAAAACATTCTAAAACTAATATCAATATGCCCAGTTCTCTTCCGGTTGAATTCCTTGAAGTCTCTTGTTAATTTTTGTTTTTAAAATTGTATCTACTGGCCACTTTGTTATATATATATATTTTTTTCATGTATTTACTTTTAGTGAATAAATAAGACATATCCCAGTTAAGCTTCTGGAGTTAAAATCTCTCTTTAAGGTTGAGAAATTCTGTTATATGACTGTTAGCTCATGCTGGTTCTGTTATACTGCAAATACAAACGCAAAGTGTGTTCTTATGTTCGTTCATAAGTAACTTGTTCTACCAATGTTCCTTTCAACAACGATCAGTTGTTTCAACCTGTTGACGTCACTCGAAACTACTCATTTTCTGAAACTTTGTAGTTATTGGCATTTAATCCCATTCAGATTTATAAAATTCGTAAAAAAAAATGTTTTTCGTATTATTCCAGGTTTCTTGTTTGAAACTTTTTAGCTCGTAACTCCACCTGGTGGCACGTATTGACATGCCTCCTTTCAATTTATGATCTTGATATCTGTTGGAAAATAAGAAGAAAAGGATCATGTCTTAGCTATCTTCTCGCTTTAGAGATGTAGTGTTATTGAACTGATTTCCACAATAAACAATAGAGATGTAGTGTTATTGAACTGATTTTCACAATAAACAATAGAGATGTGGTATTATTGAACTGATTTTCACAATAAACAACTTTAGATTTCAGCTTCCTCAACAAAACCAGTGCTCGATAGATCATATATTGCAGCTTGTTTAACAAAACCAGTGCTCTATAGACCATATATTTCAGCACACATTACAGTGACTTGTCAGCTGTTCAGATAAAACTGTAATATAGAAACATCGTTTTGTATAAAGCTTTTTCTGTCCTGATGAACCTGTAACAGCTAAACATCGGCTTTTATAAAGTTTTTCTGTCCTGATAAAACTTTAGTAGCTAAACGTTGGATAATACAAAGTTTTTCTGCCCTGATGAAGTTGTAACAGTTAAACATCGGTTCTTATAAAGTTTTTTGTCCTGATAAAAACCGGAGTAGCTAAACATCGGCTTATACAAAGCTTTTCTGTCCTGATGAAGTTATAATATCAAAAGGCCCATAAATATATGTATTTTGGCTAATATTTTATGTACTCCAGTCAG
Source organism: Limulus polyphemus (assembly GCF_000517525.1). Taxonomy (NCBI): domain Eukaryota; kingdom Metazoa; phylum Arthropoda; class Merostomata; order Xiphosura; family Limulidae; genus Limulus; species Limulus polyphemus. The sequence goes on along the minus strand of NW_013668435.1, from coordinate 113,964 downwards.
TACCGTAAAATCTAAACAAAATATATATCCGAACCAACTGTCAGAGACAAGCCTATGTTAGTGTGTTTGTTTATACGAATTGACTAATGTTTTCGAATTTTAGGAAAACATTCAAAACCTTAGTTTAAAATGGGGTCTTTTACACAGAAAAGTGGTAAATTAGAAGTGAAATCGTGTGTGTGTGTGTAGGGTGACACCCCTGAACGAGGATAAAAAAATACGCTGTTTCTATTAAAGGTAACTTTTTTTTCTGAAGTGTGAGGGCGTTTAGGATTTGTGACAAAATTCTGTTAAGTTACACATTGGAGTCAATAAACAAATAAAAAAAATATTCGAGGATTATGGGCGGTGTTACCTTTCCACCAACAGCTAATCAGCTTCCATTCTAGAGCCACATTTACCAAGTTCAGTATGTTTTGTCTGTCCCTATTGGTGGATCCCTCATTAGAGTTCACCTAATGAACTGTTAGAAGAGGGCGGCTGACATTGCTTAACAAAAACTCTTCTTTTGTCGGAGTTTGGAAACGGAGTAATTTTACTACTACGACGAGAATAAAGCTGAGCAAAGTATCTGCTACAGTTGTGAACGAAGGGCGGACAGTAAATCTTAAATAAGGGATATTTCAGGATGGTAGGAGACAAAGAAACTCAAAGTCTGTTTGTGAATTACATCATTCTTATCATTTTGTTGCTCATCTTGTGGATTTTATACAACGGGGTAAGGGTTTTGATTTCATTGATGATATCACAAACTGTCCTGTTACTATCCTATTTATTTTAAACCCAAATTTGTTTGTTGTAAGTTAAACATAAAGCTACAAGATGGGCTATCTGCCTACCACGTGTATCGAAACCCGGTTTCTAGCGTTGTAAGTTCGCAGACATATCGCTGTTTAGCTGACTTTCTGGTTATTTAAGGAGGAATGTTTTCTGTTTGACTGCATTGCTGGATATTTAAGGAGGAATGTTTTCTGTTTAGCTGTCTTTCTGGATATTAAAGGGGGGAATGTTTTCTGTTTGACTGCATTGCTGGATATTTAAGGAGGAATGTTTTCTGTTTGACTGCATTGCTGGATATTTAAGGGGGAATGTTTTCTGCAGCTGCTTGGCTGGATATTTAAAGAGGAATGTTTTTTTTCTGTAGTTGGATTGATGAATTTCTAAGGAGGAATGTTTTTTGTTTGACTGCCTTGCTGGATATTTAAGGAGAAATGTTTAGTATGTGCTTGCTTTGCTGGATTTTTAAATATGAATGTTTTCTGTTTGGCTGTCTTGCAGGATATTTAAGGAGGAATGTTTCGTGTGAGGCTTATATATATAAATATATTACGGAAGGAATTAATTATCAATAGAAAATTTTCTTAGAAACCTGGGGCAGAAAACATTCCTCCTTAAATATCCAGCAATGCAGTCAAACAGAAAACATTCCTCCTTAAATATCCACCAATGCAGTCAAACAGAAAACATTCCCCCTTAAATATCCAGCAATGCAATCAAACAGAAAACATTCCTCCTTAAATATCCAGAAAGACAGCTAAACAGAAAA
>NW_013668435.1:98238-111505 GCF_000517525.1 Limulus polyphemus | reverse complement strand
ATCAAACAGAAAACATTCCCCCTTAAATATCCAGCAATGCAATCAAACAGAAAACATTCCTCCTTAAATAACCAGAAAGTCAGCTAAGCATCTACAGAAAAAAAAAACAAAAAAAACATTCCACTTTAAAAATCCAGCAAATCAACCATGTAGAAAACATTTCTCTTTAAATACCCGGCAAAGCAACCACACGTACAAAATTCTTCTTTAAAAAAAGTTTAATCTCAGTAGAATCATCCTGGTAGGACAATATTTACAATACATAGTTTAATTTCATGTATTCATACTGATAGGATAAGGTTCACAACACAGATTAGTCTCACTACATTCATACTGGTAGTATAAGGTTTACAATAAATAGTTCAGTTTCACACATTCATACTGATAGGATAAGGCTCACAACACACAGATTAGTCTAAGATAATGTTTAAAACACACGGGTTTGTATTACTAAACACATACTGATAAGATAAGGTTTAAACACACATTTTAGTCTCACTAGACACATACTGGTAGGATAATATCACAGATGTGCGAGATTTGTACTGAGATGATGACTTGTAAAACAACACAATCATAGTAAATCATATCATATTGACATTTGGAACTGGACTGTTGTAGGTTTGCTAGGTATTTAAAGACAAATGTTGTATGTGTGGTTACTTTACTGGATATTTAACGAGGAATGTTGTATGTGTGGTTGCTTTGCTGGGTATTTAAAGAAGAATTTTGTACGTGTGGTTGCTTTACTGGATATTTAACGAGGAATGTTGTATGTGTGGTTGCTTTGCTGGGTATTTAAAGACGAATGTTGTACGTGTGATTGGTGGATAGTGTTGTAAACCTTATCCTACCAGTATGAATGTAATGAGACTAGACTGTGTGTTCTAAATGTAAAATGATTGTAGGGATGGCAGTGCCAAAATAGAATTCAAACAAGAATATAGGGATCATACAGCTATACATAGATCATCCCGACATGACTTTCAATATAACAAATTAATGTTACTCTGTAGAATGCATGAGCACAAAATGGTTACGAGGTCGGTCGAATTGACCAACCTCGTAGCGAGAATCTGTAATAATGAAGACATGTTTGACTCAACTTGGTTTTCCTTGAACGTAAGTCATAGGCTCTTAGTTAAACTACACTGATGCCTACCCTGACATGGCCATGATATTATGATAAACAAACTGCATACCAACAGTCAGTAATATATAACTTCCAACTGCAGTAATATCAAAGTCAAGTATACATTTTACAGTGTTACATTAAATCTTAATATTGAACGTCATGTAGGGATGATCTATGTATAACTGTATTGTCTGTATAATCTTGTTTGAATTATTTTGAACAATGCCATTCCTACACCATTTTACATTTGCAAAGTGTTTTTTATTACTTGTTTTGTGACTTTTTCCCCTGTCTGAAAGCTAGTGTATTCTATAAATATGTGTAATAAAATTTAATATTATGTGTATTGATGTTTTTACTCCTTCACTTCATACATAATATCGGGGTTGGCTCCCTAAAGACAACGATTGTATAGTGTACAAAGCATTAGTATTCTACATGTTAGAGTCAACCAATGTTAATATATTATTGGCTGGTAATTTCTATTTCACCCTGTACTTAAGCTTTTTAAAAAAACACTAGTTTTCTGTAAGAGAGCTAACTTCAAGGGGTAATGATAATATCGTTTACACTAGAATTATGATTGTTTTGGAATTACTACTAGCTATTATGACTAAGCGATGACATCGTACACTGCCCAAAAACACATAGAGTGGATTTAGGCTTAAACTGATGGTAGTAATAAAGTGATTGTAAAGTTATCTGGACTGAAACAAGAAGAAAAAAGATGAACAATATAACGGGTTGGTCGCTTTCTGGTTTGGTATCTTAGGAATGGTTTCTTGCCTTGTTTTTAGGCTTGTCGGACAGAGGAACAAATTAAAGTGAGTGGCAATCATCTTTTAAAGTAAACCTCTTTGTAGTTGTTGAGTTTTCATCGTACATATTTGTATTATGCGTATTGAGTACCTTGGCCATCCCTACATACAGAGTCTGTCGGGAGTAATAACGCTTTTCTAGCACTATCGAGATGGAGAGATCTTTCAAACAGAGGCACCGTTTTGATCAAGGAAATTCAATCATATGAAACTTAATCAAAGATCCACAGACAATGAATATATGACATAATTATACAGCTGTACCCACGTCCGTGCCACAGGGCATACAAGTTATTCCTTCTATTGAAGGTTCACTACTGCTACACTGAAGAGATACTCCTAAAAATGGGAGCTCCCGTGTAAATAACGAATATATAGTTATTGTTGTTCTGAGATCTTTGTATATCTTGCACAAAGCTACTCGAGGACTTTATGTGCCAGCCGTCCATAATTTTGAAGTGATAGACTAGCGGGAAGACAGCTAGTCAAAACTACCCTTCGCCAACTCTTTGGCTACTCTTTAACATCTAAAAATGGAACTAAGGTCACATTACAATCCCTCACAGCTGAAAGGGCGAGAATGTTTGGTGACAGGATTTGACCCCCGCCCTACCAAGGGGTTTACCGTAGAGTATAGAATTAACTCTCCAAAATAACTTCTATTGCTTGTAATACAATAGGATGTCTACTGTTATAATGTTGTTTTTTCAACAGCCAATCCTGTCTGTTGATCTATCAATCAGTATTACGTTTTATATGACCATCCAGAGCAAAGCAGCATCTTTGTTTGTAAGATATTGTATTGATAATACAACTGGTAACAATAATTGGCATCATGATAAATTAATTACACCACACCTTACCAACGCAGGTGTTTTCATTCTGGGTTTTATCCAGTCTCTATCGTGTGTCGCGGGTTCAAGTCCCACCACCGAACACGTTCGTACTTTCAGCTGTGGGGAAGCTACACTGTGACAGTCAAACTCACTATTCGTTGGTAATGAGTAGCCCAAGAATTGGCTGAGAGTGGTGTTTACTAGCTGCCTTCCCTCTAGTCTATCGCATCAGAATTAGGGATGGTTAGCGCAGATAGTCCTGGAGTAGTTTTTAGCGAAATTCAACAAAACAAACTAACCCTCTCGTGTGAAATACTATTATCATTCTTAATTTTTACTGTTGAAAATACGAGTTATAATATTAGTAATAAACGACCTTATAAAACCACATTTGTTAATTTCTTTAACTGGACACTCAACGCATCTCTTTACAGCTTTTTCGGGAGCGTTAGGCTAAAAGGCAAAACTACTATGTTGCGTTTCTGTTATGTAATACCACATAAACATTTACACATGTTAAACGTATACATTATTAGACAGTTTGATCATGTAACATACGTAGTAATTCATACAAGAAATGAATAAAAACCCTGTAACCCGAGCACATTCGAATGGGTTATAGGGTTTATATTCATTTCTGTCAAGACTTCCATTACGGGCGATTTTAGCAAAGAAAAGCCAACAGAAATGTTATTGACGATTTTAGCAAAGAAAAGCCAACAGAAACGTTATTGACGATTTTAGAAAAGAACAGCCAATAGAAATGTTATTAGAGATTTAAGAAAAGAACAGCCAATAGAAATGTTACTGGCGGTTTTAGAAAAGAAAAGGCAGTAGAAGTGTTATTGGCGATTTTAGAAAAGAACAGCCAATAGAAATGTTATTGGCGATTTTAGAAAAGAAAAGGCAGTAGAAGTGTTATCGACGATGTTAGCAATCTGTCACTAGAATTGTCATTATCGATTTTTGCTCTGTAAATATTTTATTTTTCTTGCAGAAAAAAAAATTATCAAGTTATGTTTGATTTATTATCAATCTCTTTTAAATGTGTCCGAAACAATATACAAACATCGATAAACTAACAAGATTGAAGTATGAATTACTTATCATGATGTTAAAAAAACACGTAGGTTCATTTTCCGCTGTTTGTTCGTCAACGACAGTTGATTGTCTACGAGGGGGGATCTATTTTTATTCATAAACAATTGTGTCGCACTAAAGTTATTCTGTAACTGGACCGTGAACGGTATGTGACTGACGTCAAGCACATACTCGTAACATTCTTACGTAAGCTGTAAAAAATAAAAATAAAAAACTGCCGCGTACTTTAATATAGACAAAGATGGCGCTAGTGTATTTTAACTTTTACTTCTGAGCACGTGCGTGTGCCAAATGTATGGATATTAGGGTTATTTATATCACGAGTCAGTCTAGAACACAGCTTCCTAACCAAACCTACACCCATCCGTGAATCAGATTTTTTTGTTGTTGTTAGATCACTTTATTTTATGAAAGTCCCACTAACCTATTTCTAGTTATAAGAGTATAAATCCTAAAAACAAATAATTTTGGCTTGCTTGCTATGATTTGTTTGTTTGTTTAAAGTTGGCATAAAGCTGCACAATGGGCTGGCTATCTGTGCTTTTCCCACTACGGATATAGAAACCCGGTTTATAGCGTAGTAAGTCCGCCCACATACTGCTGTTATGAGCAGACAGCATATGTAACACACGTTTTACAGCTTTAAGAATCTTATTCAGTTTCTACAGTCAAATTTTAGAATCTTTAAAAACGTATTTAGGTCTCATTAAAAAGTCTTTTTGATTGCTCTCTCTTGCTATTTTTTATGCTTATATGTATCTCTTACTACACAAGTTATGACTACCAATTTGCGCTGAATAGTCGTGTTTGTTATCAAACACCATTTTATTTACTGTTTAGTCGTGTTTTCTATCATTTCTATTTTAACTACTGATTTTTACTGTTTAGTCGTGTTTTATATCATTTCTATTTTAACTACCGATTTTTACTGTTTAGTCGTATTTCTTAATATTTCCATTTTAACTATTGATTTTTACTGTGTTTTCTATCATTTTCATTTTAAGTATTGATTTGGTCTTGGCATGGCCAGGTGGTTAGGGCGCTCGACTCGTAATCTGCGGGTTCGAATCCCCGTCACACCAAATATGCTCGTCCTTTCAGCCGTGGTGGCGTTACCATGTAACGGTCAATCCCACTATTCGTTTGTAAAAGAGTAGCCCAAGAGTTGGCAGTGGGTAGTGATGACTAGACTAGCTGTCTTCCCTATAGTCTTACACTGCTACATTAGGGACGGCTAGCGCAGATAGCCCTCGTGTAGCTTTGCGAGAAATTCATAACAAACAAACTATTAATTTTTACTGTTTAGTTGTGCTTCTTATCATTTCATTTTAACTACTGATTTTTACTGTTTAGTTTTGTTTCTTATCATTTCATTTTAACTACTGATTTTTACTGTTTAGTTTTGTTTCTTATCATTTCATTTTAACTGCTGATTTTTACTGTTTAGTTTTGTTACTTAATATTTCCATTCTAACTGCTGGTTTACCGGTGAGTTAGCGGAAGTTTACTTAGGTAAAACGCTAAATTCTAGGGTTCGATTCCCCGCGGTGGGCAGAGCGCAGATGATCCATTCTGTAGCTTTACGCTAAAAGAAACAACAAAAAAATCAAACAATTTAACCACTGTTATTACTTTGTAATAAAATAAACGGACTGTTCTGTACGTTAAATACTGTTTTTTAGTTCTGAACTTTCCCTTCATCGGGCAACAGTGTAATGTATAGTACAATTCTGTTTATCAGTGTAACAATTTTAAAGGCAGGTATCAAAACAACAATCCTAATAATACTTGACGTTTGGTATCAAAGTTCTATATAGAAAATGCTGAAGACGAAGTACATCGGCAACCATAAAAAACATTCTCTGCTACCAGAAAAAATACAACCATTTCTGAGTAATTTGACGATTCTGATTCTAAAAATCACGGTGAAAATTACTGATCACCTCTAGTTTTCGAGTTATGATAGATTTATTCAAAATATTCTTATATATCGTGAAACTAACAACCCTTTCCACAATAACTTTATTTAATAATTGAAAATTGCATTTAAGAAACAATACATAATAACAATACCAGTTTATGATTATAATAAGATTATATACAGAAAATAAATTCCGGCAATGTTCAAAACATTCATCATGGTATTATTTTTTGTTACAAAATATCTGCTTGACCTGTTGCGCCTTTTGTGCATGTTCTCAGTTTTACGCTGTTAGAACTAACAGTAATCTCCCATCACTGCAGGATTCCATTGTCTTGGATATCACTGTTCAATTGTACAAATATCTTGGTGGAAGCGCTCACTGCACCTAAATCATTTGGAAAGAAGTTTAAATGGGAGTGTAAGAAGAACATCTTTAGTGACATCCTAGACCCCATTTTTCTGTAGTTTTCGAGCATATCATCAATCATCACAGTATAGTTTTCATCTCTGTGATTTCCTAAGAAAATCTTGACAAGTTTGAATGAATTCCAGGCAGAAAGTTCTTTCTGATTGAGTACTGTTTCAAAATCATCATCCATCAGCACTTCCCGAATTTGTGACCCAACAAAGATACCTCCTTTCATTTTTGATTCATTGAGTTTTGGAAACTTGTCAGATAGATATCCGAAACCATTACCATATTTCTTCATTCATTTTACAAAATTCTTCATGAGTTCCAGGTTAATATGAAGTGAGGGCAGAATCACATTTTGAGAATTCAGTAAAGATTGATACTCAATATTCTGTTTCCCTGGTATGTAATTCTTTCTCACTGGTCATTCTTTCTTTTTTAAATGATTTTTTATCATCTCATCTGTCCCATAGACACACAAAGCAACAATGTTTCATATGCCCATTATGCAGGCCTAGCAATAGTGCAATAATATTTAGGTGATCACGTGTATTCCACCAATGGTGATCATATTTGATGGCCTCATGTATAACCTGCATGTTTTGATAAGTTTATTTCAGGTTAATAGCATGGGCAATAGTAATCGATGGCTTAATGTTCCCATTGTGCAAAAGTACATCTTTCAGACTAACTTTAGTTGAGTCGATAAATAATCTCCATTCTTGAGGATAATGTTCATTGCCTAATTTTTTCCATTAGTGCATCAACATTTGTACAGAAACACAAAATATGTTGCATGCTGTAGTGAGAAGCAAGATTTTGATGGCGACTTTGGTAAATTGAAACTCATGTTCCTGGAACTAATAAATTCCATTGTTGTAAACAAGAGCCAAGAAGTTCCCCATGCTGCTTTGATAGAGGGAAGTCATGAATCAAATTATTTAGCTCTTATTGTGTGATCAGATGAGACAGTTTATGTTGAGGTGTCACAGGAATAGAATTACTAGATTAACAAGATGATTCATTGTCTTATTCACAAGATATATCTTCTGTTTCCCAATTTTCTGATGGATGTGGCACTGGAAGACCATTCCCATGAGGTACTGGTTTCATTCCAGATGCAAAATCTGGATATTTAATGCATTGTTTAGTTTTGCCTGAATATTCAGAAATATTAGTCATGTAAAAACAACAGTTATTTAGATTATCTTTAGGCTCGTACCATATCATGGGAACTTCAAATGGCATACTTGCTCTCTTCTTATTCAGCCACTGTGTCAAGCCAGATGTGCAAACTGTACAACACACATTTAAATCCCAATGTTTTCCTTGGTCATCAATTTTACACCCAAAATAGTGGTAGAAAGATACCTTTACCTTGTGAGTGATGTTCTTCCTTCGAGAAACTGTAGTATATTTTCCACAAATGTAGCAGAAACAAACAAATACAGAATAAAACAAACACGTATGTTAGACTTACAAGGAAAAGAGAATCGCTAAAGATTTCCCGTTTGTAATTATTTTTCTTCTTCTTCTTGTGATTATTCTCTTGCCAGCCTATAACAAAAATGGCTTGATATATTGTACCGAAACCTTTTGTAGAATCTATATAAATATAATAGTGTTGTCTGTTGTATGTCCATGTAACTACTTAGCAGGGTGTGGAGGGATCTTCACCACATTTCATAAGAAGGTTAATTAGGTCCATTAGGTCAATTTTCAGTTTTGAATATTGAGTTTTGTAGTTTTTATGGGGCTTTTTGAGTTTTTACTTCTACTGCTTCGTCCACTCTAAACTGACCTTCACCAAATTTGATATGGAGGTTCATTGAGCCCATGGGGAGATACATAGAAACTTTCAATTTTGCATTTTGCAGTTTTTATGGGCGTTTTTGCGTTTCTTACCAGTACTTCGCCCCCTGTTGATGAATTATCACCACATTTGGCATGAAGGTTTGTTGGGTCCATGCGGAGATACATGTAGATTTGCAATTTATGGTTTCACATTTTGTGTTTTCCAGTTTTTTTACGATTACTTATAAGGCAAGCAACTTTTCATGTTCTAAAATAACCTTTTATTAATCATGAATTTACATAACTTCAGTCCAGGGGACGGGTACTCTATCTAGGACTAAGTAAATTACTGCGAAGTTCGTAGAATTATTGAAAACTTGATTTGTTTTTTCTGTATTTTACACATACTAAAAAACACCATAATTTTAGTGTAAACGATGTTATCATTACCCCTTGAAGTTAGCTTTCTTACAAATATCTGGTGTTTCTTTCATAAGCTTAAAAACAGAGTGAAATAGGAATTACCAGCCAATAACAGATGAACATTAGATGACTGTAACATGTAGATACTCAATGCTTTGTACACTATACAAGCAGTGTCTATAGGAAGCCATCCCCTATATTATGTGTGAAATGAAGGAGTAAAAAAAGTCAATACACAAAATATTAAATTTTATTACACACATTCGCAGAATAATTACTTTATAAGACACGAAGATTTATTTAAAGCGATGTTTTATTTGAAAAGATTTCTTTTTTACTGATAAAATTGTATACGCGCTTATTGGGGGGGGGGGTTGTGTTTCAGTCTAGGCATATATTTACTCATTGCTATGCATTATATATAAAGAATTTAGTTACATAGAAACTATAAATGCTCACTATATTCTCAATCAAAATTCCAAACTAATGCGATTAAACAGTCAATAGCTACACTAAATCATCATGAACCGTATCAGCTAGCTACTAGCTATGTTTATTATTATTACAGTGTATAAAGTTAGCTACCATATCAAGTAATCGTTCACCCATAGTTGAGCATAAAAAATCCAGCAAACAAGATAAATAAAGAATTGGGGATTTAAAAACCTGCAAATAGGGATCGTAAAAAAAGAGTAAAGAAACAAGGCTGAAGATACTGTAGATATTATTTACCCAAACTACAAATCCTTATTTTTGACTCCACCAAATGCAATTCTAGATAACAGCATGGGGCCAATATAGGGGTTTGTAGTTTGAGTAAATAATGTCTGCAGTATCTCCAGCCATGTTCCTTACTTTTTCGATCCCTATTGCAGGTTTTAAATTCCCAATTCTTTATTTATCTAGTTAAGTATGGTTTATTTGAAGTTAAGCACAAAGCTACAAAATGGGCTATCTGTGCTCTGACCACCAAAGATATCGAAACCCGGTTTGTGGCATTGTAAATTCGCAGAGTCTTCTTAAGTAAATGTCTTCCACATTCTGTTGTTTACAATTTTTCTGATTTTGAATAATACATTACAGATTTTTTTTTAATTTCGCGTAAAGCTACACGAAGGCTATCTGCGCTAGCCGTCCCTAATAGCAGTGTAAGACTAGAGGGAAGGCAGCTAGTCATCACCATCCACCGCCAACTCTTGGGCTACTCTTTTACCAACGAATAGTGGGATTGACCGTCACATTATAACGCCCCCCACGGCTAAAAGGGCAAGCATGTTTGGTGGGACAGGGATTCAACCCCGCGACTCGCAGATTGCGAGTCGAGCTGCTTCACCACCGGGCCATGCCGGGCCTCTACATTATAGAACTATTGGTCTTGAGTAAAGCACAAAAGATAAAATCAAAAGTTTAAATTTACGTAGATACCTCAACAAGTAATATGTTTGATATATTTAATATCTGGTGTCCATACATTACTGAGTACAAGTTGGTCATTGTCTTTGTTAATATTCATGGTAACCTTGTGCTTGGATGACAATATAGCCTGGCAACCAAAGTAGTTTTTTTTTTAACCTAATCTTGCACTGGAAGTACCACAATGGTTCTTTGCTCATTTTGTATTTTCAGACCATATACAATCAGAAAATGGAGTATGTGACGCTGGCACCTTTGGGAATTTTTAAATAATGACTGGTTTCCATGTTAACCGTTCCCCTCATTTCATATCTCAGCAACTACAAGTGATAGAATGTTGGATAAACTGTCCATTTCTGGGTTTTTGTGTACAACAGATATACTGGTGGCATCGCTTTATTGGTTGGAGAGGTGTTTTAAAAAAATATATATATAATGTGTTTTTAAAATATTTCATCCACTGTTATGAAACTTCTATAAAAACTGTTTATAAAACTTTTACAAAAGTTTTATTGTATAATTGAATAGAACTATTATCAAAACGCTTTTTGAAGAACAGTAGAGTGTATACATTAATCAAACAAATCCAAACGTTTGGAATTATATATGTTTTATGATATAATATTTTTTTTATATTTTAAATTAAATTAGACCCCATTATATTTGTGTGTATTTTAAATGATCTCTTCTCAATTATAGTGACGTCATATTTTACGTGCACTTGCCACGTTTATTCAATAAAATATATACAGTAACTAATCAGCTAAGACTATATAAAGAACAGGTATTATCAGTGCTTTAACAAATTGTATCTACTCTGACTTTATCGGATCAGGAATTCGTCAGAAATGTGTGACTAATCCTAAAGTTATAGAGGTGAAATTTTGTCCAGACAAAAGTTGCTTACTGAATTGTCAACACATTTTGATTATTGTTATTTTTTTACATCATCTTAACTTGCGTGTATACTGGTGTTCCAAGACAGAACCAAAGATGTATTTGACATGTATTCAACTGATTGACCTCATCGTCGAGAGTTTACTTGACCCGAAAGAATAGCTGCAGATAACTGGTTGTAAATGGAAGACATCTAAATCCTATTGAAATAAGTCACAGTCCAGAAGATATGAGGAATACCCAAGAGGAAGCAGACATGATCATCATCCACCACTTGTTCATTGATCTGGATGAGAGTGGCGTTGGAGCTAACATTAAGGTCATTTAAGATGACACAAATGTGTTTATTCTTCTGGTCCAGTTATGTCAAAAAGGTGTCCTACATGCCCTATGACAATGAAAGCACCTTAAAAGAGAAGAAATGCATTAATATTAGAGAAACTGCTCAATTACACCCAAATATTGTGGGACAACTTTTGGCAGAGAATGCATTGTCTGGATACGATACTGTGGCTCAGTTGCTTGTTATGGACATGCTGGTGCCACATCAATGACCAATGTTTGTTGCTTCTTATGGACACGCTGGTGCCACGTCAATGACCAATGTTTGTTGCTTCTTATGGACATGCTGGTGCCACATGAATGACCAGTGTGTGTTGCTTCTTATGGACATACTGGTGACATATTGTCAACACTGTTTAGTTGTGTTTCATATCATTCTGTTTTAACTACTCGTTTTTAACTGTTTATTTGTGTTTCTTATCACACTCCCTTTTAACTACTAGATTATATTGTGTAGTTTTATTTCTTATTATTTAGGTTTTTAACTACTGGCTATTAATAGTTAGTTTTATCATCCTCCAGTTTAACGTATTTTTTGTTTTGTTCAATTTTATTTCTGATCACACTCAACTTTAATTACTAGCTATTTTCTGTTTGCGTATTTTATTGCACAACATTTTAATTAGTGATTTTTACTGTTTAGTTTTTTTTTACCACTCTCCGTTTTAACTACTATTTTTGCTTAAAACACAAAACAAGTAACAACGTTTCGACCTCCTTAGGTCATCATCAAGTTATACTAGACATTATTATGTATAGCTTCACAGAGACATTGTCGGTCAGTTTGATGGAGACCGTAAACACAGGATTAATGGCATTGAAAAACGAAGGAAGGTGGATCAACTTGGGGTTTCAGGACCATGCAAGAAGAGGCTTAAAACAACACGATGATCTAAGGACGTCGAAACGTTATTACTTGTTTTGTGTTTTAATAAGAGTGTTTAATACCCATATAAGCTGTTTCTACCATATACAAGTAAAAAGAAATTTTGAAAATAAAAATGATGATGTAGGGATGGCAATGCCAAAAAGTACAGAAACAATGTAGGGATGTGTAAATTTCTTGCTTCATTACACATCATGTATTTTATTTTGATCTTCCTTCTTTGCTTGCCGTTTTTGAACTGTATCAACAAGCCTCATACAGTCTTTTCGTTGTAACATTCTTTAATTCCTGTATAACCCACACTCCTAACGAAGAGCTTATGACCTTAGCAAGTGTGTTATGCAAGGAATACAGCTTTACAGGATGTACTATCTCAATCCCAGAATCTATATCCCATCAACGTTAAGGACACGTTTTCCTGAACTATTTATGGACCAAAGTGTTTGTAGGCTCATGACTTTGTTGGTTACAGGATCTCTAATAAATTATGACTTTGTTGGCTAAAGAGTCCTTAATAATTCATAACTTTGTTGGTTACAGGACCCCTAATAACTCCTGACCTTTTAACTACAAGATCCCTAATAACTCATGACTTTGTTATAAAGTCCTTAATAACTCTAATTTGTTGGTTACAGGGTCCCTAATAATTTATTACTTTGTTGGTTACAGGGTCCCTAATAATTCATGACGTTGTTGATTACAGGACCCCTAATAACTCCTGACCTTTTAATTACAAGATCCCTAATAACTCATGACTTTGTTATAAAGTCCTTAATAACTCTAATTTGTTGGTTACAGGGTCCCTAATAATTTATTACTTTGTTGGTTACAGGGTCCGTAATAATTCATGACGTTGTTGATTACAGGATTCCTAATAACTCATGACATTGTTAGTTACGAGGTCCCTAATAATTCATGACTTTGTTGATTACACGGTTCTTAATAATTCATGACTTTGTTGGTTACAGGGTTCCTAATAACTCACATAAAAGAATAAACAAAAGTATTACTAATATTACAGTTAATTATTTTAATAATTGCTAGGGTTTCCTATATACTTTACATAAAAAGTGACTTCACCTAATTTATTTGGTTAGTTCTCTACAATACGGTATCGGTATTAAACGGTATAAATACGATGAAAGGAAGTACTCTGTCGTAATTAAAAGTAAACTTGATAAATCGGATAAATAGAGTAAAATTTAATGAAAGTACAACGTTTCACCAGGTTAACCTGGCATCATCAGTTGATGTACCTGATGATGATGCCAGGTTAACCTGGTGAA
>NW_013668435.1:90289-98228 GCF_000517525.1 Limulus polyphemus | reverse complement strand
AAGGTTCAAACCTCAAATTACCGATCTATCTTTATACCGTTCAAAGTAAATTTGATAAATCGGATAAACAGAGTAAAATTTAATGAAAGTACAACGTTTCACCAGGTTAACCTGGCATCATCATCAGGTACATCAACTGATGATGCCAACTTAACATGGTGAAACGTTGTACTTTCATTAAATTTTACTCTGTTTATCCGATTTATCAAATTTACTTTGAACGGTATAAAGATAGATCGGTAATTTGAGGTTTGAACCTTTTAGGTGAAGTCTACTTGTTGTTAAACTTAAAATAAACCGATTAGGTAACGTAAATATACAAGTATAAGTATGTTTAAATAAATGCAGAATACCTCTCAAGTTAATTAATATAATATCACCCTCGTTGGTAATTAAAATCTAGGTCTACAAGGGATCGAACTTAGTTAATAATGGCGGTGGACCAGCACTTTTGTTTGTTTGTTGAATTCTCGCGCAAAGTTATTCGAAGACCGTCTGCACTAACCATCCATAAGATAGAAGTGATAGACTCCTGGGCTATTTTTTGTGGGAGTGACTGTTCTATCATAACGCTTCCTTGACTGAAATGGCAAGCACATTCGGTGAAGGGTTTCGGTCCCGCGTCCCGCAGAATGTGACTCGAGGGCCTTAACCGCTATACACGTACAAGTTTGTTTAAATTAATGTAGAGCAACACAAACGTTTATTGCTATACTCTGTTTCCTGTTCAAGCTAGAGAAATGTTTCTTCATGTATGAAACATTGCTAGTTATGTACATGAGACACGTTAATTAAAATGTCAAATGATATCTAACGATGACCAGTGTAAATAAGCATATATCTCACAGATATGCTGCTACAACGTAGACTTTAAATAAGCATACATCTCACAGATATTCTGCCACAACGTAGACTTTAAATAAACTAACATCTCACAGGTATGCTGCTACAGCGTTGACTTTGGTTCAAAGAACGTCGTCACTTTAAGTTTTCGTTACGTCATATATTAATTAAATTATACATAATATTTATAATGAATCATAACTTAAAATAACAAGGCCGCTTACATTTAATGTTTTCTTTCTCTCTCTCTTCAGATGTAAGAAGCTCAGAAGATTACAACCTCTTCAGGTAAGCGTGATTATTCGAATTACTGATATTAAACGATCTTAAACATGACCAATAGTTAAAATGGTTACGTTACCATCGAAGAATGTTAAACAGTAATTCAGCAATTTTGTTCTTTATTACACCATAAACATTAAATATTTTCTATTGATCACAAAAGTTATCGAATTGTGTTGAGGTGTTTGTTAGTTCAGATTCTGTGAACGTTTTTCTTTTTTAACCGGTACACTTTTTTTTTCTGTAGTTTTAGTGTTAAAAAAATGTATACGTTTTATTTCTTCAAAAGATTTCCCTTTAGTTATGGAAACATTGTGACTATTAAACTACTGTATATAAACTATTTCACTTTGTCATTTTTTAAATTGATTTAATATTTAATATTTTATTAAAATTCACGTTCATCTTGTTTTTGTATTGGGTGAAATGATGAGAAACTTTCATCTTCAAGAAAAAAGAATTAAGGCAAAAATTAACGTTTAACAATAAATCAACCCTCTTTTCTCCTCCCATCTCTTTTCCAACTCGCCTCTTCTCATACCTTTGCCTAACTCACTTTTTTTTCTCTTCCCATCTCTTGATTAGATCATTGATTCTTCTACCACCCTTTGTTTAACTCACATCTTCTCATACCACCCTTTGTTTAACTCACATCTTCTCATACTACTCTTTGTTTAACTCACCTTTTTATCATACCATCCATTGTTTAACTCACATCTCATACCAGTTTCGCTCTTGTCATCCTAAGTGTAAACCATTTTCTTCCTTGTCATCCTAAGTATAAACCACTTTCTCTCTTATCATCCTTAGTATAAACTAGTTTCTCTATTTTCATCCTCAGTATTAACCACTTTTCTTTTGTCATCCTAAGTGTAAACCATTTTCTTCCTTGTCATCCTAAGTATAAACCACTTTCTCTCTTATCATCCTTAGTATAAACCAGTTTCTCTATTGTCATCCTCAGTATTAACCACTTTTCTTTGTCATCCTAAGTATAAACCAGTTTTTCTCTTATCATCCTTAGTATAAACCACATTCTCTCTTGCCATCCTAAGTATAAACCACTTTCTGTCTTGGCATCCTCAGTATTAACCACTTTCTCTCTTGGCATCCTTAGTATAAACCAGTTTCTCTATTATCATCCTTAGTATAAACCACTTTCTCCCTTGTCATCCTAACTATAAACCACTTTCTCCCTTGTCATCCTAACTATAAACCACTTTCTCTATTGGCATCCTTAGTATAAACCACTTTCTCTCTTGGTATCCTTTATTCCAACTCACCTTAATTTAATCATTTTTTGTTTTGTTTGTTTATTATATCCTTCACACCACTATACAAGCAATGTAATTATCAGCAGAGTGTACTCGCTGTTATAGATACATTTAAGCTTATGTTTGTGTGAAAGAAAATCTGCATGCTTGTGAAACTAAAAGTTTCTTGTTAAACTGATATATTATCTTCCAAACCAGGGTGTGTTTGTCTGAAAGCACACATCGGAGAAGCTAATATATTATCTTTCGCATCATCGTGTGCTTATCTGAAAAGTACATATCGGAAGAGCTAACATGTTATCTTACACATCATCGTGTGAGTGTCTGAATAAACACACTGGAAGAGATAATGGCCTGTTAGCCTTTGTATAAGAACCCACTTCTGTATTCTCTAAAGGGTCACGCACAGCGTCCTACTCAAGTGTAGGATGTTGATATTGGGCCAAGTCGTCGACTAACTAATTCTGGCTCGTTTTGCTCTCAGGCTGTCGGAACAAGCTTTGAATTCCCTGGCGTTTTTCCGACGGTTGGGTTGAAACACTGGATGTGTCTAGGCAACATGCAGAATAAAATGTACGTCGTTAAAAAACAGAGAAAAAATAATACATCGAAGCACAAGTTCGTTTTTTTAATACATTCAAACACGTATTCGTTTTTTTCTTCTTTTTTTTTTTGAATAAGCAAGATACACAGTCTCTCTTTTTTTAAACAATAAATTTCGACGTACATTCGCATTTTTGGATAAATTCAGACGCACATGCGCCTTTTTTTTTCTTTTCAGGAGTCCAGTATGATCGTTTCTCGGGAAATTTAGCTTTTCGTGTGTGTATGCGTGTGTTTTTACTTCGCAAATTCTTTAATCTTAGTATAACTATAAAGTTTAAAATATATGGTTTTAATTAAAGTGTAGCATAAGTTGTTGTTGTTTTCAATTATGCACAAAGCTACACAAGGGCTATCTGTGCTCTGCCCACCACGGGTATCGAAACTCGGTTTCTAGCGTTGTAAGTCCGCAGACATACCGCTGTGCCACTGGGGGGCGTGTAGCATAAGAAGTAGGGGAAAACGTGGCGCAGGATATAAACAATAAACAGAAGAACGCTCTAGGTTTAACGAGTTACAGGAAACCTGATTTATTGTCTCCAGAAGTTTAATTTATCTTTCCCGTTACTTGTTGTTTACACAAGTAAATATTTTAATGTTTGGGTTAAAGATAGGGGTGTCACATCTAGTCTCGTGTTGTTACAAAGAATAACGGGAAAGTTAGGTATATGTTTAGTTACTTCTTCGGAAAAATCTGTCTTAAGTCTCCCACCACTTGGTGCCCATTCTTAAGTTCTAAATAGCTATAAAACCAGCTTAACTGACAATTGAACCAGATTAAATACTGCCGAACTTGCATAAAGTCATGTTTAAAATAGGTTTTGTCTCAAATACCACAGCGATGTACGAAAGAGTAGGTCTGTGTGGTAATCATGACTGAAAAAAAAAGAAACCTTGTTTGTGACGTTACATTTCTGAGAAATGTCCGGAAAGAAATAATAAAGTTGGAGTAATAAACTTTTCGATTTCTTGAAAAAGAAATAATTATATCCTAACCAGTTCCTGGCGCCCACACTTTTTAAGAGAGAATGTTTTTTAAGCTATAATTTGACATATTTGGTAAAGCACAAGAAAGCAAAACAAATCATGCATATGTTAATTGATGGCTGCCATGTTGCTGATAAGGAAAAGAATTTACTTACGTATTATTTAAAAGTATGCTTTATGGATGAGTCATTATTGTAACGTTATATTAAAAAGAGAACAGTGCATGTGTGCTTGTAATACGCATGTACTGACACATGCCATATTATAACTTGGCTTAGGTACAAGCTAAAACGTACATACTGTAATAAATTTACGCTGTCATTTTTTGCCTTGGAGTTGGAGTTAATACACTGCAGATGAAGTCAGTGTTATTGTCTATTGTGCGTATATTAATAAACTCTATACAAAGCTCGTTAACTACAATTGTGAATGGTGGCTCTGTAGTTGCTTCTATGATGCCTTAAAATTTAATCAGAGATTATACTGTTGCGACGCCATTTTTAACTATATCTGAACAGGTCAGCTTGCGGAAGAGGTCTTGTCTTTTAACAGATATTTGTGATGTAAGCACTAATGATTATTCACTATGTATTCAAAATAAAATAATGCAATATTTTTGTGTAAGCAATCAAATTTTGCCGTTTGAAAATTTGCTTTTTATATTCAATAATTTGGTAATTATTATTATAAAGTGAATGTCAAGAAATAATCTATTCATCAACCCACATGCCATAAAATTACTTATTAACTTTCTTTTAACTAAAATTAAATCAAACAAACTAGCAATTAAATAAATATATAAAGGAGTATTACTGTGAGCTTAATTGAAAACAAAACAAAAAGGATAATCAAGTCATATACACAGCAAAATTATAATTCTACTATATACTAAAATCATTTCTTTTGGAACTAAAAACTAGTAGTGATCCACATTTATTTATTTTTTACTCTTTTACGTCCCTGGTGGTTCGTCCATTTATTTCAAAGTTTAGTATTATTTACTTCTTTATTATTTTTTTTTATCTCGATACTTAGTCTGACAGTTAAGAAATTTTCTTTTTTCAGAGACGTAAAACACACAACTTCGCAAAAATAAGCCGATTTTTACCATTGACGGAACAGTCTGCCAACACCGTCATTGAATAGTTTAATGATTTAAAAGTCTGAGGTATTATAACGCTAAAAATCGGGTTTGTATACCCGCGGTGAGCACAGTACAGATTGCTCATTGTGTAGCTTTGTGCTTAACCACAAACAAAAAAATGAGATTCGTCAAATTATTTGACGAATACAACCTAGTTAAGCTTCACTTTGTGGAAATATCAACTCTTTTTCAGTATTTGGTACTGGGGTTTTTATCTACTTCAGGTTTACGTTTTCAGCATATGATGTTGATCAAATCTTGCTTCAGTATAATGAATAAGAATTGTCCACTTGTATTGTTAATAGCATTTTGATCATAAACATTCTTGGTGGTAAGTAATTAATTGCTGGTTCTATAGTTTCTCCGAACCTCAGTACAACATTTAACTTGGTTTTCAAGGAGACCATTAAAACTGTGATTTGCTACACCATATATAGCTGGGAACGCGCTCGAGCCCGCAGTGAGATCACGTGACGACATATTCTAAAGTGCGGGCAGCTTGTCACAGAAAGCTCCAATCTCTTACACCACTGAAAATAACAGTCTATAAATATCTAACCCTGCACGCTTACAGCTATCCAAAATTTTCCTTTATAACAAAGATACAGCTAGTATCTAATTTCAACATTAGAAAATTCCAAAACGTGTTTGACATACGTTCATAGACGCAGTTTTTCTATATATTTTAAATACAGGTTTCAATAAACCATCAAAAGGTGTACGAAATTGAATGTAAAAATATTAATTCTTTCACTTTTAACAACACACAAAATGGAGGATTTATACATTGCCCTCTGCAGGTTCATAAGATCAACAAGATTATTATTTGATTTGATAATTTTTATTGTTATTTTAGATAGCTTTTGGGTTGGCCAATGTTTATATTGAACGGATAAACAATCTATTATTGTAACTTAAGTAAAAATCTAGATTTATTACAATTAAAGTATAAGAATATTTTAAAATAGAAATCAGAATGACATGCAGATTTGAATATTAAGTGTAACATTATTATATCTTAAAAGAAGTCATTATTTCATAGCAATAGCTTCTGTTTGTTTTTAAGCACAGAGTTACACAACGGGCTATCCTTGCTATATCCATCACGGGTATCGAAACCCGGTTTTAGCGTTATAAGCCTACTAGCTTATAGTTGATCCACTAGGGAACTCTCTTAGCAACAAAGACGTAGTTGAAATACTAATAAAAATATAATTCTAAATGTAAAAACATTGTCTTAAGAATGGTCTTTATTATTTTTCTCTCCACAGCAATGATGTTTGAATTTTTGTTTATTTTCGCTTTCAAGTCAAGAGAAGCCCATCATGCCACCTGGAGGAAGTAACTAGTAACTTCATGTGACAGAAGATAGAACTTGTTTTAGAAAGAAATGCAAGATAATCTGAGAAGAACAACTGTCTGTATCAAATTAAAAACAGTATAATTACTTAACGTAGAGTGTTGGTTCCTCTAAAAGTCAAAGTTAGTAGGTTGGCTTGAGTGCCTCTATACTCAAAGTAAACACCAGCCAGTAAAACTTCAAATGTTCTATTTATTTTCCTTTGTCTAGTTCATTTAAGTGGCTTCTATATATATTTAAGAAGGTAAATGAATATTATGTAACAAAAGACGTAGTTGCTGCACGTTTTAAAAGATATTTGCATCTATTTTTCTACGAATACTTACTTCCTATGACATTTTAAAATCTTTGCTCGACTACTTCTTAGCATCACAAATTTTAGCTTAAATCAAGATCGAAGTTCACAAACTCTTTATCTGAGTAGCAATATAATCTGTAAAGTTAAGCCTGAGTTATGATCTAAAGATAATCAGGAACTGTACGTAATATAACATGTATAGCTAAAGGAAAATCCGAGTTATGATTTTGAGATAATCATAAACTGTACGTATACCTTTGAAATTTTCTTCCAAAGGTTTGATGGGTTTCTTGCAGATAGAGATGATTTTGAGATATTTTTTTCTAAAACAATGTGGTCACCACATTTAAATCGTTGTGTACATATATCTACGTGTGATTTAAAATAAAAAAAGGTTTTTGTGTAGTTATTCTCTCACGTGATTGTTGTATTTTATCTTTAATGTTTGGTTTGTTGAAATTAGTCATAGTTATTTTGTCAGCATGATCAGTTTTCATATATTTACAAATATTAAATTTTTGAGGTTCTTTCATGCTTATGTATTAGACGTCGTTTTGTTATTGTAACAGCTTTTCTTCCAAACTAATTACATCATTTATTTCAGTGTAAATTTCTCAAAAACTTGAATGAGTTTTTACTCTCTTCATCATTATCTATCCACTTCACGTAATCACTGTCGTGTTCCTATTAATGTGAAAAACTTTAAAACTAAGATAGGGAGAGGTTTTATCACCGTTGTAAGAAAAATATATAATAAAGTTTTATTATGAACTTTAACCGTTTCTTCTCATTCATTTTCAACCAAACACAAATCACAATGTCTTATATTATAATTTTTTGTAGTAAGCTAAAAAGGTGTTGACATATAAACATTTAACCATTGTATGTTGGTAGCAAACTCCCTTACTAAAGTTACTTTTTCTGCAACATAATAAAATAAAAATTATGCAAGGTGTTGCAAACAAATATGAAACTTTTGTCTGTAGCTGCATCAAGACTTGCATATATTAATTTCTAATTATATGTAATGTATCCTCAAAACTAGAAGGTATTTTTTTTACAGACAAATATGAAACTTTTGTCTGTAGCTGCATCAAGACTTGCATATATTAATTTCTAATTATATGTAATGTATCCTCAAAACTAGA